>NW_007248081.1:1063350-1170029 GCF_000164805.1 Carlito syrichta | reverse complement strand
TTTTTTCTTTTTGGCATGTTTGAGTTCCTTGTAGATCCTAGATGTTAGGCTTTTGTCAGACATACAGTTGATGAATATTTTTTCCCAGTCTGTGGACTCTCTCCCTACTCTCTTGATGGTTTCTTTGACTTTGAAGAAGCTTCTCAGTTTGATGAGGTACCATTTGTCTATCTTATCTCTTATGGCATGGGCACTTGGAGTTTTGATTAGGAATTGGTTGCCAGCTCCAATCTCCATAAGGGTGTCTCCTGCATTTTCTAAGGTTCTTATAGTTTGAGGTTTTACATTTAGGTCTTTGGAGATCACAGTTTTACCAGAAATATAAGCAATTACATTGTGTGGTACAGTATTAGTACTAAGTCAGAGGTAAGCATGGCATGGTGAGGTAGGGAGAATCAATGGGTACATATGAAGGAACATAACTTAACCTAAGGTAGGATTAGGAGTGACTGGAAATGTTTCCTGAATACTGCTGAACTAAATATAGTAAGACTTATTTATTTCAATTCTGCAAATTTGAAAATGTCTTAAATAAAGGAGGTTGTATTTTCATGTAAATAGGTATCATAGTAAAGTTTTCTTATATGACAACTCTTTCAAATCCCTTTTGTTAAACTAGATTTGACCTTTAGTAAAGGTCTTACCAGAAAGAATATAGCCAAAACCAAAGTATAATCTTGAAGTGTATAATTGGCAGCCAACTCACATGCACTGGATAAGCTGCACATCTCACTCCATTAAGTCTGCTAGCATTTTTTTCTCCTCTAAAAAGTTGCATCAGTGTTTTGCTTATAAAGTCAAGGAAGCCCCAATTGCAAAGTATGCAAGAGAAGCAATAGCCAAGGAAGGAATGAACTAAAAACCCTGGCAAATAATTCCAGAAACTTCCATAGAAGTTGATATTAGCTGATAGATATTCTGTACCTCGAGAGTGATCACATTAAGGTGATCAGGAAAAATGCCTCCAGTTCATTTATTTGTAGATATCTATGGCTACAAGTGTGAAAATCTTCTTATTGTCATCTATCCATAATTGATAAAGATATTTAGAATTTTTAGCCAAGATTATTTATATTAACATATATTATTTGTATTGACAACACTGTTGATGTTACTGGAAGTTACTGTAAATGTGTGGTGCTGACACATTTCAGAGATAGGTCCACTCTGCATCACACTACATGGTGAAAGAACCATTGGTAAAATACATGGTGTAAGCCTTCAGAAATCTGTCCCAATGCATACGTGATCCTCAAAAATGGTTCTCCAATTTTGATTGACTCAGAATAACTGTAAGACTAACTGAAACATAAGTTGCTGGACTCTACAACTCCAGATTTTCTGAACTGGCAGATCTAGAGTGAGGCCTGAGGGTTTGCTTTTCTAATAAGTTCTCAGTTAAGGCTAATGCTGCTGGTCTGAAGACCACACTTTGAGGTCACATGCACTAAAATAATCCAGTTATAGGACATTGTTAACAAATTATGAATGTAGTCTCAGAGCTTATAGTTGGTCAAAAGCCATTTCTAAATTAATAAATTTATTAGCATATTATAAAAAATATAATACATGTATTCACAGGGCTCCTCAAATAAACACAAAAAAGTCAACTAAATCATAATGGTGAAGAATGTGAGAAAATGTTAAGGGAAGATAATGCTTGAGCCGTGTTTTGAAAAAAAAATTACTATGTGGGTAAGGCAGGATGTTTGGGGAACAGAAAACAGTATGTGCAGAGTCAGAGAGATTTGGGTCTGGACTCTCTCTTCTACTTATTGTAAATATTCTTTATAATGCTTCTTAGCTCTCTTAAACCTCAGTAAAATGGGTCTAATAACAGTACCTATAACTCATGGATCTGTTGTTGGAATTACATGAGAGAGTAAATGTAAATGAGAAAAAAACACAAAGCCAGGTTCAGAGCATGTGCTTAACAAATGCTAGCTACTATTATTGATGACTGTTATTTTTATTTTTCAAAAACTATAAGACATTGTAAACCATGCCAAATAATGTATATGCAGGTCCTACAACTAAAGTTAAAAGAAATAAGGATAGGGAGTTACAGGCTTTATTTCAGGAAAAGATTCCTGTGTGCTAAGCTAACTGGTTTGAAAATTATCAAGAACACTGTAAAATATCATCGATGAATTTTAAGCAAGGATGCTACAACATGAGACTTAAATTTTAAATGACTTCTGTATATGTATGATAGATAGACCCATGGAGGCTAGACCAGGGGCAAGAAACCTAGTTGGAAAGCTAATGAATACTCCAATCTAAACTAAGGCAATGACATTGATGAACATGATGAATAAGAAATGGATTCAAGGGATACATGCAATATATATGGAGAGAAAAGATGGAAGCTGGAGTGATGGAAGACTCCTTACAAGTTTCTCTTTAATGTGGAAAAAAAAAACCCTCAAGGTTTTTCTTGAAAGTATACTTAAATTTATTTATACATACTTAGTTGGTCACATCAATTGTGTCAATACACAAAGCCACAACAGGAATGCAGAAGACTGAGAAAAATAAATCAAACAAATAGAAGTTATTATAAGTTCATGAGTGTATAGGAACATCAATATTTTTGTCATAGAAATAAATCTTTAAGCAACAAAATGAAGCACTGCAGGAATCACTGTCAATGAACATTGAGCAACTGTACTTAAATGCATAAAAGAAATTAATGTCAGCCTCAACCCACCCACTTGCCCGCCCTTTTTGCCCTCCCCCAACCACCCCACCCCCACCATCACAGTGGATGTCTTTGACCTATGAATTTCTGACTTGGCCCTTCCTTATTTACATGGATCATTGAATACTGCAAAAATCCTAGATGACATTCTGCTGCAAAGCTTATATTTTGGGGGTCATGAGTCCCTTTGACTATCTGGTAAAATCTATAGAATACTCTCCAGAGAGGGGTTGAGATGTCAAATTTGCATTCAGATAAAATATTTCAGAGAATTCACAATGCCTAATGGTTGTGTGTGTGTGTGTGTGTGTGTGTGTGTGTGTGTGTGTGTAGATATATATATATATAGGAATATGTACATATGTATGTATATATGTATCCCAGATTTGAAACTGCTGTTACAGAAAATAGAACATATATCCATTAAAGAATGAACACATGGCCACAGGGTAAGGCTATAAAAAAAAAAAGAAAAACTTTTGTTAAGTAGATATACCAAAAGCCTCTGTGCAAAGTTATATAAGGTCCTAAGAATGGATACAAAAGAAATGACTTTAGAAAATAAAATGTTCAAATGTATAATTTTATATAAAGAGATATATAAAGGAAATACCATATAATAATATGAAGGGCAAAGCTAAGAAACATGAATTGAAGATAACAGAAATAGGCCTGTGAATGTTTAATTCTTCCCATTTTTAGAAAGGATGCTACAAATAAGAGAGCCATAATTACAATCTTCCATAAAGATTAAATTCTGAAGAATTTAATCATTAAGTACTCATTTCGCGTTATCTTAAATGGCTTCTGTATGTGTACGGAGTAGGAAGAATATTAGAAAAGAAATCATCATTAGAAGTGATTCCTTTAGAATATTTTATTACTTTGGAATATTTTATTCCTTTAGAATAAAACAGAATCACATTTTCTTTGTATAACTAGAACCATTTCTATTCAACATTCTATCATTCAAAAGAAACAAGGTAAGTTTTGAGGAAAATGTTCATTGATATTTATTTAGCTGTGTAAACCGTATCAGTCTCCTCCCCAATCCACTTCAAGAACAACTTCTAGATGACCCAGAATTTGCTCTTCCAATATAAATATTTCTCTCCATTGTTCCCAGCACTGTCATGGGCCTCTATTTAACTTTTTTCCAATCTTTCATACATTCTCCTTACTAGATCACCACTCCTTTTGAATGGATTCCAACTATGACGGCAACGAATGAAGCACGTCATAGTTCCTCTATTGTTCTATCACTTTATCCTGCACAACGTATATGCAAGTTTGTTAGTGCAAGTCAGATGATATAAAGGCTTCGGAAATAAAGAAATTGAAGACTTTTTTAAAAATTAAATTATTTGGGAAATAGTTCTTTTCGTATGATCTAAGAGAACAACATCAAAGAAGCAAAAACATTTCCAAAACCTTTACCCCTGTGACTATTTCTAGTTTCTAAGCTTACTCCCTTATACTCTGGTCTGCCCTTCAATATTCTACCTCTATTACATATAATCGTCCTTCCTTTCTAATCTCTACCCTCTTTGAGGAAGGCTCTCCACAAAACACCACTGTTGATTTCACTTCAGTATCTCATCCCACCAAGCCTGAGAGTTCTGCTCTAGGGTCAACAAGAAAAGAATCCAGGGTGATTCTGGTGATGAGGTCTCATAGAACAGTCAGGATGCATATGTCACTTTGAGCCCAGGCCTACTTGACATCTCTTCATGTGTATGGGCCTAAATTGGTCTCCTTGTTCTTATGATTTTAAATCAGGTAACACCACACTCAGTATAACACACACACAAAGACATTTATCTAGCAGGTTAAAATGTTTTTTCCTCAGAGACAGTATAGTCCAGATCTGTAAGGAGAAAGATAAGCATGCCACTAATTGCCAGATAATTTGCATCACTTCTTATCTCATTGTATAATTTCTATTTTACTTTATTATGCGAGGTAGTATGTATTTCTTTAATCATACCTTTGCTTTCAAATCGTGCCTTCTCAGGCTTGATGAGGACAAAAACAGCATCCTAACCATAGGCTTCTTAATGACTATTTCTTTGATTTTCAAATACCTAGCTAATATATATTTTTTAATCATTTTAACCACTTTCAAAGGCCTAACTTAAAATCGTGAATAAAGCATCTTTCTTAGTTCCAGTCTCATTTTGGTATGAGTTTGTGAAGGAACAGGATGAGTATAGATTCAGTTATGCTTTTTAAAAAAAATTTTATCTAATCATATGTCTAGATAAAATGCTGTTTCCTGGGATCAATAACACAACTTAATCCTCTTAGAATGGGTACTTCTACTTTCTGTATTCATTAGACCATGTTTGTTTGTTTTTTATCAGTGTCCAAATTTTCTAATATCCTCACCTTATTTAAGACACTTAATTGTCTTATCTGAACCGTGTCATCTTTTTGCCATGTTTTGGAAAGTTTGTCTTTATACCCTTCCTTCTCTACCTGCAACTTTGCAAACCACTTCCATGAACATTAATTTAAATAAAATGAGTGTCAGGATTGTCCCTATATTCCTCCCAGTTTTTCTGATTAGTAAAATTATATTGGGTCAAGACAAAAAAAGCAAAAAAAAAAAAAGAAAGAAAGAAAGTAATTTTTCCAATCAACTTTAAAGTCCAGACTTCTTTGCCACTACACAATGCATTCAAGTAAACATAAAACTATTTGTGTACCTTCAAGCTACTGAAATTTTTTTAATGTATTTAATTAAAGGAAAGCATCTAATTGAAGCAAACAGGTTAATTATAGCAGATTTTCCTAAAACATAAAAATTTCATACTACTGTGTTCTTTAATTGAACTACATTATAATTCATGATTTTCATATTTCATTGAAAGAAAAATTGAATACTCAAATTTCATGTGAATTCTAACTGTTTAGTAGAAATTCTCCAAATACAATGGAAGATTATTATAACATAACCAAAATAAAACTTTGGTCTTCAAATTTACATCACTGTAATTGAATCTTTATGAAAAATACTTAACTATATTGACATTGTAGAAGGGAAAACATTCATTAAATCAATTTCCAGCTTTTGAACACTAATTACTAAAAACTGATTCGTCTCACATAAACATAAAGATATGCATTCTATTGTTAAAAAGTTAAAAGTTTGGCTTTTTCAATACTTTTAAAACTAGAATGAGTGCAACTGCATATATTAACATTTCTAATTCAGCAATAGTGTCCTAAAATTCTCACCAGAAGAGAAAAAACAAGTTGAATGTGTCATTTTATCATTTTATTTCAAAGCAAAGTTCAACTCCTGCCATTTTTAAAGCTAGTAAATGAAACAGACATGCAGTCTCTAGTTAGATTCTCATTTGTAGTTAGTTATGCCTTTGAACTCTATCGTTACCTACGGTTACATGGGGAAATTGCTAAATGATTTGCCAAGTGATAACTGGAAAAATGTTTAAGGGGCCAGAGGTAAAGTGAATGCTAAGACAAAATGAGCGCTTGAAAGAGATTAGTCAATTTGATCTCAGAAATGCATGAGTAAAATAAAAGTTGCTGATTCAGAGAAGCAACTGGAAAGAGAAAAGGTGGCTTAAATTACTTCTAAACAAGAAAATTCACATTAAAGAGAGTTAATGGACATTAATAAATCTGAATTGCTGCACTCTCACTGTAGTAAAAGCATTAACCAATATGTTAAAGAGATGGAAAAGGCAAGTCCTGAAAAGACACAATTTGGTGTCACTGTCCTGAGAGGGTGTGTTATGTGTGCTAATCCCAATACTTTCAAATACAAGATAAGCTGTGTTATTGAGGCATCAGACAGAGCTTCATTAGTTTACACCAAATGTGAAAAGGAGTCCTATTTAATTGTCCTAAAATCACTAAAATTTCAAAGATTATCCCGTAGCCAAGTCTTTGAGAACTTACTGAATAAATTTGCATCCATATTATCCAAGTTGCAATTATGTGGGTCATCTTTTCTGGGACTTTTCTAGTTCCAGCACATCACTCAAGAGCAGTACAATAGCTTCTGCTGCACATAGTGTACATGCATTGTAGTTACATTGAGAGGTAGAACAAAGATTTGTTGCCTAATATTGTTCTTGATGATGTCCAAAGTTTTGTCGGCATTTTGAAATTCTGGACATTCTATGCAAGTTGAAAGAAAATAGAAAAAATTTCTAAAGAAGAAAAACTAAAAGTCATGCTATGAAAATTATATGATTATTAGTAGGCCTAAGATACACTAAAATTGTCAAGCAAAATGATGTTATAATTAATAGAAGAGGTCAGTAAAATGGCAAGATAAAAGTAAATATATAATAGCATTTTTATATAATAACAATTAGTTAAAATATTTTGCAAATTATGGTAAAATTATCACTATATACTAGATTGACTGCTAAAATCACTTTGCATTATCTCATCCCTATGGGTATTATTACTATCCCATATACAGATGAGAAAATTGAATTTTAAGGCAACTAGTTACCCATCATGATCATTTAGTGGTAAATGATACTGCCCCAAAACTATCTCAGTACTTTATAACTACTAACCATACTGCTTCCAATTCATACCAACAAAGATAGATACAGCCGGGCTCCGTGGCTCAGCCTGTAATCCTGCGTCTTTGGGAGGCTGAGGTGAGTGGATTGCCTGAGCCCTCAGGTTTGAGACCTGCCTGGGCAACTTGGTGAGACCTCATCTCTACAATAAATCAAAAATCAGCCGGGCATGGTAGCGCGCACCTGTAATTTCGGCTACTCGGAAGGCTGAGGTGGGAGGATGGCCGGAGCCCAGTGGGGTCGAGGCTGTGGTGGCCGGGAGCGGCCACTACACTACAGTCTGGGCGACAGAGTGAGACTCCAACTCAAAAAAAAAAAAAAAAAGATAGATACATAGATAAATAGAATAGTTGTATAGATTTTTTTAGAAGTAATCACAAAAAGAAATATGCATGCTCAATATGAAGCAAAATGCAAAACGTATTTAATCTTTAAAAAGTTATTTAAAAAGACATACATCATTCTTAGGAAAATATGAAATTTTGCATTATTTCAAAATTAAGTTTTAAGCATGGCAAATCTTGTAAAAAAATATTATTATAAAATTTAATTTCTGAGTATAATGACTCCAAATTTCATCAAAAAGTTGAAAGGGATTAATCTAACCAAATATTAAAATATATTGTGAAGCTACATTTTAAGTAGTAAAGTACTACAACAAAATTTAAGAATTATAGTCCTATTATATTAGTATGAAATATCATAGCTCAGAACAATAGATCCTGCTATATATTGTGTGTGAATACATAATAAAGATAGCATTCAAAATCATCAAGAGACTTCTGCTTCCAGGGGCAAAAAATGGAGCTTACATACTTTGATTACTCCTACTAAGTAAAATGAAAAATCTTAGACATTATTCAAAAAACAAACATAAGAACTCTGAAAGGTTGTGAAAAGAAGCCAGCCCAGCTATTACACACTTTGTGACCCAAGAAACAGCACGGCAGTGAGTCCCATGCATTTTCTTTTTGCCTCATATATCCCACACTTAGAGATAAAGAAGCTAGCAACTCAGAAGTACAATTGGATGAAGACAAAAAAAAGTGAAGGTCCAACCGACTCCTTTAACTGGAAGGTTCTCTCCAGTTAAAGGATCAGAAAAGGGGAAGCCTAATAAGATAGAAAACACTTAGCTAGTAAAGGCTCTACCTCAACAAACAAAGAAGAAATAAAAGATCCCCTCACCTGCCTATAAAGAAGCATTGCATTTCCATCCTGCCAAGATGATGTGACAGAAGGCAGAGTAGAAAGCCCACCAGGTAGTAATGAGCCTCCCCTTTTCCTTCTACTACAGTGTCAGTGGAAACCACATGGGAGCTTGGGCTTTCCTCCACTTCTACCAGGCAGAAACAAGAATCCCATTAGCTCCATGCTGTGGTGATGTCAGAGAAAACTTAGTAGATTGTCAATTTTCATTAACCTCCAGCAATAAATAGGCCATATATCTACTTCATGGAAGCCTGTAAGGAGCCATAAAGAGGCACACCTAACCTCCCAAGTTGAGGAGGTAGCACTGGAGACCTAGTGAAGAGCTAGAACTTTCATTCCCATCCAGCAGTAGTGAGCAGCCCTTCCCCCCACCGATCATCAGGTGTGGATAGAAACCAAGTGGGAAACCTGGACTTCTATCGACACCTGGGGGAAACAGGGGAGAGAAAGTTCCCCTTTCCAATGATGGATTATAGTTAGAGAAAGTAATTGGGGGGGGAAAGTTAAATAAGATGCAGAGTCTTCTTAACGTAATATTCAAAATGTCCGTGTTTCAACTGAAAATTATTTGTTATATTAAACACCAAAAAGACCCAAACTGAGTGAAAAAAGTGCTCTCAATATATGCCAATGCTAAAATGACAGAGATGTTAGAATCATCTGGTAAAACTTTAAAGCAGCCATGATAAAACGTCTTCAATGAGCAGTTACAAACATGCTTGAAACAAATGAAAAATAGAAAGTCTCAGCAAAAAATAAATAAAAAAGATATAAAGAAGAACCAAATAGAAATTTTGGAACTGAGGAGGGAGGGATTCAAGATGGCCACCTAGAAGCAACCAATTGGCACCTCTCTCATGGAGCAAACCAACGAAGAGAGCTCCAGCAGTTGGGGACCCCCCCCCCCCCCGGGCAGTTGAAGCAGGTTGAAATGGAGGACACATCCCACAACTCACAGAAGACCACTGGGACACACAGAGAGTAGGGAAGAGAGAGAAGAGGCTGCCTGTCTTGGAGCCAGGAATGTCTGTCCCACCCAACTTGGTCAGAAACAAGAGCAGCCACTGGATGTGGGAAATGGTGAATGCAGGAATATAAGACTCAGAATTCACTCCCACCACAGACTGGAATAGCCATGAGCATCATGGAACTCCAGTCCCACATGGGAAACAACCTTTATATGGCACAGATGTCTGCTGCCAGAGCCCACACAACGATAGGAACGCATTCAAGTTCTGACAGCCTACAGAAAAACCATCCCCAAGAATCTGTTTTCTGCAGGCAATGCTAGGCAGCCAGCTCCCAGGTCAGGTAAGAATTTCAGTCCTGCTTCCCTCACTTGTCCCAAGGGCAGCTCCAGTGTGAGACAAGCTGCAACAAGAGATCCTGTTGCTAAAAAAAAATTTTGAATTCTGAACATGGTCAGCCTCTAGCAAGGGAAGAGAAACCAAACAGAGCCCTATCATCCTGGTAGCTCCCCTCTCTCTGTGTGAAACTTTTGTACAACAAATGGCTCTGCCACTCCTGAAGCACTGCCACGGAGACCAAGTAGTTTGTCCCCCCTCCCAATTTCCACTGAGTGCTCACAGCTATGGATCGGACTACTAGTTCCAGCCCACAAGAAAAATGTTGCTGTGGAAAGAAATTTTGTATTCTAAATGTGGTCATCTTTAGACAAGAGAAGGGGAACCAGGGACAGTGGAGATGGGTCTATCATCCTGGCAATTATTCTCTCCCTGTGTGAACTCTTTCCTACAACAGAAATGACTTGGTCATCACCACACCATGTCCACAATGACCAGCGGAACCCTTTCCCACTGGAGTAGCCAATCATGCCCAAAGATGAGGACCTGGAGTGTGGTTCAGTCTGACATAGCACTTCCTGACCAGCTTTCCCTTTACCCCCCTCAAAAACCCAGAGATTTGGGAATTGGGGGAGTTCCTATAGCCTCACACATCACTTAGATCATCCGCACGTTTCCCTGGGGAAACAAAGGCCAAGCAAAAAATGCCACAGTTACTGTAACAGCTGACTGTCTCCTGCAAGTACCACCACCAGGATGGAGGTCAACTGACACAGTCCATTACATCTGAGACAGTAATACAGCCTTTGAGAAGGAGATAAGAACAAAGCCCATGCCACCACACATCTCACAGACAAGTCTATAGACTGAGTCATCGGAGAGCTTCTCCAGAGGGTCCTCCAGAGACATTTGGGACCAATCCTCCTTAGAATTTAACCCCTGCTCCTTCACATCACTGGAGGTGTACCTCGCAGGCATCTTCAGCACCAGCCAAATGGTGGCAGCCTCCTAGGGCAGCTTGACCCAGAAGAGCAGCAGGACCCACAGTAGTTGAGCTCTCATGGACTACTACCCCCAGGGGAAGGAAGAGTGCAACACAGCAAGGGAATACCCTGTGGGATAAACATAATAATAATAAATCCCACAAAGGGCCACCCCAACAATAAGAATCTTATCTAACTAAAAAAAGAGAGAAGAATCTGCCCTCAGAAATAAAGAACCAGTGAACAAACACAATCTCCAAAGCCTTAATGAGCCATCACCAGCAAAACAACCTCCCAGATCTCAAGCAATGAAACTCATTCAAACAATCTGTCCCTGATGACACACATAGAATTCGGACTATAGATGGCAAAGACAATCAAGAAAAGCCAAGAGAGGATGGAATCACAGATAATCCAGGCAATGAAAATAGTACAGGAAATAAAAGCTGGGCTGGTCAATATAGGAAAGATCCAACTGAACTCCTGAAAATGAGTATTTATTTCCTGGAATTTTAAAGCACAATGTAAAACCTCTGCAACAGAATCAACCAGGCAGAGGAGAAAGCTCAAGATTTGAGGACTGAACAATTGAACTAACCCAGTCTGACAAAAATATGGAGAAAAAGCTCAAGAAGAATAAGAAAAACCTACAAGAGATTTGGGGTTATGTAAAGAGACCATATATATGGCTGATTGGCATTCTTAAGAGAAAAGGGGAAATTGAGAACATTCTAGAACAAGCCTTCGAAGAGATCATCCAAGAAAATGCCCCCCATCTTGATAGAGAAGCAGACACACAGATACAAGATATTCAGAGAACTCCAGTGAGGAATAAATGAGACGACAATTCCCAGAACATATAATTATCCATCTCCGCTAGGTGATCATGAAATAAAATATTTGAAAGACAACCATAGAGGGGACAGACCACCTACAAAGGAAGATTCATCAAAATTGCAGAAAACTTATCAGCAGAACCTTACAAACCAGAAAGGATTGAGCTCCCATCTTCAACATTCCTTTTTTAAAAAAAGCAATTTCAGTCAAAAATGTCCTACCCTATCAAGCTAACAATCATTAATTTTAAAAAAGAATTAATATTTTTCCCAGATATCCAATCCCTAAATAATATGCTACCCCCCAGACCAGCACTTCAAGAGATGCTTAAGAAAGGTCTAAGATAGGAAATGAAAGAATGATTCCATCTATCACAAAAGTACAGGCAAGCAGTGTTAACAGACCATACGCATCAACCATAAAATCCAAAAAAGCAAAGGAGCCTTTCAATAGCAGTATGACAGGAATAAACCCCCACATATCAATGACTAACTTAAACATAAACGAATTGAAAGTGCCACTCAAAAGGTATAGAGTGGCAAATTAGTTAAAGAAACATCCATCCTTCTGCTATCTTTAGGAAACCCATCTTACAATAAATGATACCCACAGGTTCAAGGTAAAGGGCTGGAGAAATATCTTCCAGGCAAATGGAAAACAAAAATAATAGATGTAGCTATTCTTATATTAGACAAAACAGATTTTAAATCAATAAAGGTTAAAAAGGACACTACATAATGATAAAAAGCTCAATCTACCAGCAAGAAATATCCATCTTAAATATATATGCATCAACATATGAACACTCAAATTTACAAAACAATGGCTAATTAAACTAAGAGATGACATAGACAGCCATACAATTAGACTCAGAGACTTTAACACCCCACTAATAGTATTTGACAGATCATGGAGGCAAAAAACTAATAAGGAAATCTGGATCCAATTAGATATCTACAAAACACTTCACCCAGCAACTACAGAATATGCATCCTTCTCAATAGTACATGGAACTGAAAAAATGCAATAAGCAGAATTTAAAACTCAATTGATGGCCTTGACAACTGAAAGTAGAGAACAGAGAAAAAAATCAGAGAATTGGAAGACAACAATAGAAACTATTAAGTCTGAAAAAACTGACAGAAAGACTGGACAGATTTGAGAATTTCAGATTCAATCCATAACAGGATAAACTCACAGATATCCACACCAGGACACATCATAGTTTGTACTTCTGACAACTAAAGACAAAGATAAAGGCAATATAAGACAAGTGACATCTTACCTCTAGGGGAAAACAATTCAAATGATAGTGATTTTTTCTTATCAGAAATTATGAAAACTAGAAATATTTGTCCTTATTCAAATGCAAAAGCAAAGAATTTTCAACTCAAATCCTATACTGTGAAAAAATATCCTTCAGGAATAAAGAGAAAATTAAGAGAGTTTTTGATAAAGAAAAACCAAAACTATTTTTTCCAGCAGAATTACCATTAAGAAATAACTGAAGGACATTCTCAAATAAAAAATAGAGTGGAAATAATAGAAGAAAGATTCTTTGAACATCTGTATGGAAGACAAAAACATAGTAGACAAAAATACAGGTACATTCAAATAGATGTTCCTTCTCCTCTTGACTTTTCCAAATTATATTTGATGATTAATGAAAAATAAACAACATCTCTCATGAAATTCTAAATATATATAGAGGAAATTGCTTAAAACAATTATAACTATGAGAGGGGAAAGAAATGCAAAAAAAAGTAAATTTCTTACATTTCATTTAACCTAGTAGATTATCAACACCAGTAGACTGTGAAAAGTGTATGTATACATAAAGTAATATTTAGAGCAACCACTAAAAAAAGTTTTACAAGAAGATACACCCAAAAGTACTACAGATAAATCAAAACAAAATTCTAAAAAAAAAAAAAATTAAACCACTAACCCACAGCAAGGTAGAAAAAAAAGAAAGAAGAAAGTAAAGCAAAATATAAAATAACTTAGCTCTAACATATCAATGAGTACATCAAATATAAGTGGTCTAAATACACCAATTAAAAGACAGATTGTCAGCCTGGATTAAGACACATAAACCAACACTATATTATCTTTAAGAAACTTACTTTGAAAAAATACATATTTAGATAGGTTGAGGGTAAAAGTATTGAAAATATATATCATGCAAAGATGAATTAAAATAAAGCAGCATGAACTATATTAATATCAAAAGAGTAGACTTTGAAGCAAAGAAAATTATGAGACAGAGGAATATTATATAATGATAAAAAGATAAACATATCAAGCTACATAGATCAAAACATCACATTGTTCCCCCAAAATATAATAAAACAATTTTTTAAAGGATAACAAGGAAATACCATAAACAATTCTACACACATAAATATGATACAATGAATCATTTCCTCAAAAAAAGTTATTACAGTTCACACAATATAAATATATAATTAGAATAGTCCTATAGCTACTAAGGAAATTTAATTCATAAATGTTTAAATTTCCAAAGAAGAAATTCCTGGCCCAAATGATTTCACTGGAGAATGCAAACAAACATTTAAAGAAAACTTAGGCTAGTTCAATGGTAGTGAGTTGTCAGATCTTAATGTTGCTAAAGTTGGTATATAATCCCTCCGCAGCTAAATTTGACCTGCCAAAAAAAACCAAAAAATAATAAGCACCATTTCTATACAACCTCTTTCAGAGAATAGAAGACAGAACATTACTTAATTCTATGAAACTAGTACAGTATTACCCTGACATAAAAAACAAAAAAGGCAGAAAACTACAGACCCTTATTCCTCATGGATATAGACACACAAATCCTTAACAAAATGCTAGCAAATAAAATCCAGCAATATGTAAAAAGAATCAGACACCATGACCAAGAAGGCTCTATATCAAGTATGAAAGACTGGTTCAGCATTGAAACGTCAGTTCATGCAATCCCTCACAGCTACAGGTCAATGAAAAAAAATTACCGAATTGTGTCAATTGTTGCACAAAAACCATTTGCCAAATTAAAACTTTTTCATCATAAAAACTCTAAGAAAAATAGTAGTGGAAGGGAAATTCTTATATTTAATAATAAGCATCTACAGAAAACATTCAGCTAGCATTATATTTAATGGTGAAAGACTGAATACTTTCCCTTTAAGATTAAGAGCAAGACAAGGAACAAAGTCTGCTCTTACTATATTCTTATTTAATATAGTACTGGAAGTTCTAACTAGTATTATAAGGCAAGTAAAGGAAATAAAAGGCACACGAATTGGAAAGGAAAAAAATTAAGCTGTTCCTATTTACAGATGATATGATTGGCTATGTAGAAAAATTCCAAGAAATCTTCTAGAAGTAAAAAGTGAATGAGCAAAGTGTCAAGATAAAAAGCAAGCATTCAAAATCAATTGTATTTCTATACTCTAGCAATGAACTTGTGTGGACACCAACAGTAAAAACATATTCCCATTTACATTTGCTAAAAAATATAATACAAAATTATAAATATAATGAAACACATACAAGATTGCAATACTGAAAACTAAGAGATGCTAATGAAAGAAACCAAAGACCTAAAAGGAGAGGCATCGCATGTTCTTCCCAAATTGTTTAATGTGACACACCTATCAAAACCCCAGCAAGATATTTTATAGGCACAGACAGATTATTTCAAAATTTATATAGAAAGATAAGGGATCTGGAATAGCTAAAACTATTTTGAAAAATAAAATGAGAAAAATAAATTTACCCAATTTCAAGACATATTATATAGCTGCAGTAAGGAATACTGAGTGACAATGGCAGTGAATAGACACATGAATTAATTAAAAAGAATAAAGAACCCAGAAATAAACTTACACACATTATAGATTTCCAACTAATTTTTTTTACAAAGGTACAAAAGTAATTTAATAAAGGAGATATAACTTTTTCAACAAATGTTGCTGGAGCAATTAAACATCTATGGGGAGATGTTGGCCTAAATCTCATACCTAATTTTAAAAATTAACTCAAAATGGATTGTGAACATACGTGTATAAAAGTATAAAACTTTTAGAAAAGAGTATAGGAAGCAGTCTTTGAATCTGGGGCTAGGGAAAACGTTTTTAAATTTGACACCAAAAACCCAATCCCTTGAAGAAAATACTGATTAATTGGACTTCAAAAGGAAGAATTTTTGCTCTGTAAATGTTTCTGTTAAAAGAATAGAAAGACAAATTATAAACTGGACAAAATATGCAAAAACCATATATCTTACAAAGGACTAGCACCTTGAAATACAAATAACTCTCAAATCTCAACAGTAAAATAGCAAACAATTCCATTGGAAATCGACAAAAGACATGAAAAGACATTTCACTGAGAAAATATATGCAAGGCAAATAAGCACATAAAAAGTTGTTTAACATCATTAGCCATTAAGGAAATAAAATTTCAAACCACAATTAGATATCACCACACATCTAGTACAACAAACAAAAAAAGGCAACACCAAGTTGGGTACAGTAGCTCATATCTGTAATCCCAACACTTTTAGAGGTCGAAGCAGAAGGATTGCTTGAGCCCAGGAGTTCAAGACCAGCCTAGGCAACACAGTGAGACTTCAACTCTACAAAAAATCCAAAAATTGGCTAAGCATGGTGGTACACACCTGTAGTCCCAGCTACTCATAAGACTGAGGTGGAAGGGTCACTTGAATCCAGGAAGTGGAAGCTGCAATGAGCTGTGATTACGCTCCTGTACTCTAGTCTGGACAGCAAAGTGTGATCTCAACTCAAAAAAAAAAAGTGATACCAAATGCTGGTGAGATTAAAGAAAAGCTCGATCTTGTGTACATTGCTGGTGAGAATGTAAAAGGTACAGCTCTTCTGAAATACAATTTGTCAGTTTATTTTTAAGATAAACATGCAAATGCCATATCACCTAGAAGTTACACTCTTGGGAATTTATCTCAGAGAAATGAAAAGTTCTATTTACACAAAAACTTGTACATGAAAGTTTTGATCACTTTTCATAACAGCCCAAAACTGGGATCAACCCAGATGTTCTTTAGGATGAATAGTTAAGCAAATTGTGGTGCATCTATGCTGTGGAATACTACTACTCAGCAGTAAAAAGAAATAAACTATTGATGGACACAGTAACTTAGAAGGATCTCAAGGGCATGTGCTAAGTGAAAAAAGCCAGTCACTAAAGGTTACATATTATATAGTTTCACTTATTTAACATTCTTAAAATAACAAAATCATGGAAAATAAAAAAAATGATTAGTGGTTGCCAGAGATGAAGGAGGAGATGGATATAGGAGGAGAGTGTGGGGAACTATAAAAAAAATAACATGGAGGACCCTTGTGACCATAATGTTCTGCATCTTGACTTTATCAATGAAAATATACTGGTTGAATTATTCTACTGAAGTTTTGCAAGATGCTACTATTGGAGAAAACTGAGTAAAGAGTGCACAGGGTCTCTCTGCATTATTTTTTACAACTACATGTGAATCTACAATTATCTCAAAGTGAAAGTTTAATTAAATAAATCATTGAGGAAGGCCAGGAACACTCAATAAGTGGTTTTGTAATATTTGATAATAATTTGGATAAGATCTTTTTTAATCTGAGAAGAAAATTAAATATTTATCAAACTCCTGCAAGGTAGAGGTGTTAAGTACTAAAAAGGCTTTAAGTATTAAAAAGATAGAAGAAATACCTTGAAATTCTAGTACATTTCATTAAGCATTCAGGTATCTATCAAAACTCAATTATAGGTTACACACAAACAGAATATGTAACAGAGTTAATGTCAGCATAATAAAAATACCTTGTACAAATTGTTAAGGAAAACACTAGAGTTCCAGGGGACAAGCAGGTTAATGATATAAATAAAAATAAAAAATGGAAATGCAACTAGTAAGCAGATGGGGAAATGTTTAAGTAGTCTTAAAAAAATGCAAATTTTAAAAATCCCAATGATTTTTTTTTTAACCTGTCAAGTGGGCTAAGTTGTATTATTACTCTTGGCTAAGATAATATCCAACACTGATAGCCCTTTAGTGAAATGGTCACTTGGACAAAACCTAGCGGGAAGGGTCATTTAAAAATATCTATAAACAATAGTAAAAGGGGGTGGAGGCAAGATGACCACCATGGAGCAGCAGATTAGCACCACTCTTACCCAGCAAGGCAGAGAGTAGGCATTCCACTGCTATTACACAGAGATAACCTGAGCACTTTTGGATGGGTTAAACATCTTAAACCCAGCAAAAGTGTCTCTGAGTGCACAAAGTACAGAAAGCCATGGCAGGCACAGAATTCCAGGCACCACATCCCCTGCACTGGACCAGGCATACACAGAAAAGTAAGATCTGTTCTGAAGAAGAGAGGGGTGAGTGATTACCCTCTTCCATCGGTGCACAAAATATCAGTTTTATGTGAGAGAAGGCCTGGTCAAGATGCAGTGGTGCACACCAGAGCCCAGGGTGAATGAGGAAGGCCCACCTGTGAAATAAAACTGACTGATCCCTCACTACCAGCACCTGGAGGAGCAACAGACATGCACCTCTCTTGAAGGGCAGGACAGAGAGTGGGATCCAGCTGACAATTGAAGAAGACACTGAACACATCTGGAAGAGTAAAATTCCCCACACCCGGCGGTGGGTGGGGTTTCTTTGAACACACAGAGACCAAAAAGTCAGGCACAGGAATCCAGACAACCCATCCTCCATCATGAGCTAGGTGTGTCCTGGAGGTGGGATCATGCTGGGTGAGGGAGAATGGTGAGTGATTCTGGGATTTATTGTATTAGTTCACCACCTCCCCCAGCCATTTGATCCATCAGCCACAGGCAAAAGAAGCTGAAAACTGGCCCCACTCAATTTAGCAGTAAGAGAGAAAATCTCCAACAACAAGAACTTGCCACAGGGTGGAGTTCCTCCCTCTCTCACAGAGTAAAAAGAGGTCTGACACAAATGAGAAATCAATGAAGAAATGCAATCAACCCCCAAAGTTTTAATGAGACAGCACATAAAAAAGCAGCCATCAGAGCACAAACAGTGGAAACCCCCCAGAATGACTTGCATTAGATGACAGCCACAGAAATCAGAGAATGGATGGCACAAATGAACAGGAACTGAGAGAAATGTGAAGCAAAACTCAAAAAAAATCATATAGGAAGCAAAAGCAAAGTTGGCCAATTTTTAAAAAATGCCTATGCTGAAATAATGGAAATAAAAAGCTCCATCCTCAAAATTAATAACAAAGTAACAAGTATTGGGAATAGGCTTAACCAGTCAGAGGAAGGAATTTCAGAGCTTGAAGACCAAAATATGTTACTAACACAGTCTGTTAACAACATAGAAAAAAACACAAACAATGGAAAAAGCCACTGGGCTCCGTGGCTCAGCCTGTAATCCCGTGTCTTGGGAGGTTGAGGTAAGTAGATTGCCTGAGCCCATGGGTTCAAGACCTGCTTGGGCAATTTGGTGAGACCTCATCTCTACAATAAATCAAAAATTAGCTGGGTGTGGTTGCGTGCGCCTGTAGTTCCAGCTACTTGGAAGGCTGAAGCAGAAGGATCACCGGAGCCCAGCAGGTCGAGGCTGCGGTGGCCGGAAGCGGCCACTGCACTCCAGTCTGGGCAGCAGAGTGAGACTCCAACTCAAAAAAAAAAGGAAAAAGTTCCTAAGAGCAGTGTGATTTTGTCAAAAAGTCAAACCTATACACCTGACTGGTATTCCTGAGTCAGAAAGGGAAAACAAGAACATTATGGAACAAATACTCCATTAAAATCATTCAAGACAATGTCTCCCCATCTTACTAGAGGGACAACCATCGAAGTGTAAGAGAGTCAGAGAACCCCTACAAGGTATTACATGAGAAGACCATCACCAGACACTTAGTACTCTACCTCCAGAAGGTAAACATGAAAGAAAAAATCCTAAACACAGCAAAAGAGAAAGGTCAGACTATCTACTAGGTAGTCAGAATCACTCCAAACTTATCTGCAGAAACGCTACAAACCAGAAATGATTGGAGTCCAATTTTTATTATTCTTGTAGATAAGCTATTCCAGTCAAGAATTTCCTACTCAGACAAGCTAAGCTTTATCAGTAACATAGAAATAAAATCCTTCCAAGACATCCAATCACTAATATATTGCCTCCAGACCAGTTCTTCAGGAGACACTTAAGAAGGTATTGAGCACAGAAGAAAAAGAATGACCATGCACACCAGACACAGAGTTAACAAAGCATACAGAGCACTCACAAAAATGAAAACACACACACACACACACACACACACACACACACACACACACACACATATGCAAAAGTTAAAAAGAAACTCCCTAAGAGCCCTATAACAGGGATAAACTCTCACATATTAGTAATCAACTTGAACTGAATGCACTACTGAAGAGATATAGAGTGGAGAGTGGCAAACTGGATTAAAAAAAAACATAATTCAACAGTCTGCTATCTCCAGGAAACCCATCTCACTGCAAAAGACACACACAGACTTAAGGTTGGAGACCAGAAAATGAGCTTTTAGGTGAATGGAAACAGAAGAAAGCAGGTATAGCTATTCTAATATCAGACAAAGCAGCTTTCAAGTCATCAAAAGTTAAAAAGGACACAGAAGGGTACTGCATAATGATAAAAGGCTCAATCTACCAGCAAGAAATATTCATCCTAAACATATAAGCATGCAATGCAGTAGCACCAGGTTTTATAAGACAACTACTAAGCAAACTAAAAGAGAACATTGATTCTCACACAATCACAGTTGGAGACCAAAATACCCTACTACTAACAGCTTTAGATAGATTACCAAGGGAAAGAAACAACAAGGAGATCTGCAACCTCAACTGGATACTTGATCAAATTGACTTAATAGATATCTACAGAACATTTCACCCAACAACTACA
Organism: Carlito syrichta; assembly: GCF_000164805.1. Taxonomy (NCBI): domain Eukaryota; kingdom Metazoa; phylum Chordata; class Mammalia; order Primates; family Tarsiidae; genus Carlito; species Carlito syrichta. Next base: position 1,149,480 of record NW_007248081.1, on the reverse strand, counting down.
GAGTATACTTTCTACTGATCAACACATGGAACATACTCCAAGATTGATCACATTCTCAGATATAAATCAAGCATGAGCAAATTTCAAAAGATTGAAATTAAACCATGCATCTTCTCAGCTCACTGTGGAATAAAAATAAATATCACCATCAATAAGATCCCCTCAAAACACACAAAGCCCTGGACACTAAACAACATGCTGTTGAATGACTTCTGGGTTGACACAAAAATCAAGACAGAAAAAAAAATTCTTGGAAACAAAAAAAAACAAAGACACATCTTATCAGAGTCTCTGGAATGCCAAGAAAGAAGTGTTGAGAGGAAAATTCATGGCACTGCCTGCACAAAAGTAGCTGGAAATGTAAGATCACCTAAATCCTAACTTCAGCAGAAGAATCCAGATCACAAAGAAAAAAATCCCAGTTACAGGACATAAAAGGCAAAAAATATCATAGAAAGTATCAACCTCCGGCCCAAACTTCACCTGCATGCAACCTCCTTGTATAGTCAATCCTTACTTGTACTCCACACCTCTATAATAAAATAAATTTTAAAAGTAAATAAACAGTATATAGAAAAAAATTTTTTAATCATAAAAATATTCACATAGGCTTGATTCGTAATTGCTCTTCTGGGTGCTACTAAATAAATAATCCTACACAAGGAAATATTTTAAAAACATTTAAAAGGCTAAGCACAGTGGTTCACACCTGCAATCCTAGCACTTTGGGAAACCAAGGCACAAAGATTACTTGATCTCAGGAGTTTGAGACCAGCCTAGATAACAACAAGCGAGACCTTATCTCTACAAAAAAATCAAGAAATTAGCTGGGCATGTTGGTGTGCACCTGTAGTCCTAGCTACTCAGGAGACTGAAGTGGAAGGATTGCCTTTTAGTGGAAGCCGTTGTACCTGCTTTTTGTGACTTCCGTCCACTAATCATATCCCCATTATTGCATCTGCTTCTAGTAGAATACAGGTACAGTAGCAGAACAACATGGAGGTAGGATTCAGAAGCTACTTGCAAATCACAATGTTCACTGATTGTGGTTTTGCTTCCTTGAGGCCCACTCCCTACCATGACACTATATGATGATGCAATGGGTATGTGTGTGTACCCTCTAAGTCCAAGATACGGTAACAGCAATGAGGAGAATAGAAAAGTAGAATGAAATAAGATGAACAAAAATTTAAAAATAATAATAATAATAAAAACAGAGAACATTAAAATAATATTTAAAAAGAAATCAATATATTAGAAAATAAATCACAGAACAGCAAGAGCAGAAACCAAAGCAAAAAACAATTAAACACACACACACACCAAAACAAACTAGAATAAAAACAAAGTAAAACAAAATAAAAATAATAACAACAATTAAAAACAGGAAACACACACACACACACACACACACACACACACGCTCAACCCAAAATGAAAGGAGTAGAAAAATAAAAGAATTGAACCATTCAAATTGAATCCCCACACATGTATTCACACACACATTAAACTAAAAAAAGAGAACAAAAAAGCAAAACAAACAAAAAAAACCTGAAAGATGAACCTCAATCCTTCACGTACACCCATAAGCAGAAAACAAAAAATGAAAGAAGAAAGAAAGAAAAAAAGAGGTGAGGAGATGCAGATTGAACCCTCACATATACATTCATGCACAGTGGGAAAATATTTTAAAATAAATGAACAAAAAAAAACACCACAAAATCTGTCCTCTTGTGGCAGGTTCTGTAGTTGTTTCTCTCAGTTGCCTCTCTGCTGTCTCTTGCAGAGCTTTGACCTCATTCACAATCCCCTCAGTGTCCGGTCCAGAAAAGGAGAAGGAGCAGTGGGGTTGGGTGGGGTTCACTCCTCCCCTCCCACTCTTATATGATCAGGGGAATCCCCTCCAGTGGGGAGGTGCAGGGTTGTCTCTTCCCCCGATACTGGCAGGGGGCGCCCCAGTCAGGCTTATCCCAGAGTGGAGTCCTCCTGTTGTTGTTGACATCCAGGCTCTGCCTGGGTTCATCCCTCTCAGTTGTGCCCCAGCTGTGTGAGCCTGGCGTTCAGAGGATGGCTAGGGAGAAGGGAGTTGGGTCACCACTGATCTCTTTGGAGATCTTCCTCATCCTTTTCTGACCACACCCTTTGTCCTGTGGCTGAATCAAGGGGATAGGGCACCTGAGACTCAGCATTATTCCTGTCCCTCTGGAATTTGTGCTTTCCGAATATTCCCTCTGGGTCACCCCAAGTTGCTAATCTACCAGTCACAGGCATTGGGTAGGGTCGGTGGCTCTGTGGTGAGCAAGCTGGAGCACTTTCCTGCTCAGTTTTCAAGATGGGGACAGGGTGCCTGTTTTTTCTTCTCCAGTGGGGCTCCACCTCTGGGCTCCCTTGCTGTGCTCCTTCTGCAATGTTCAGCCAGGTACAACAGTGGTGAGGCAGAGCCTGCAGCCGGCAGTCTCTCCTGGTGGCTTCTTCCCAAGAAGGAGTTTGTTGATTTTTTTTTTTTAATAGTGCTTGGCTTCTGTGCCCTGGGAAGTGCTAGGGACGAAGCAGAGCAGCTGTGGCACCAGCCACTTCACCAGGAAAGTCCTGGCCACTTGCTCCTGAGTCCTCACTCAGTCAGCCACTCACACGCCCACTTATTCACTGACACATATACAAAATTTTCCATACACTCACTCACTCACACTGTGACTTGATTAGTCCAACCGGTTCCAGTGCTATCTTCCCAAGAATCAAGAAAAAAATCTTTAAAAACTCAAAGTAAAAACACCCATAAACCCCAAATTCAGAAAATATCAATATTTTAATTAACAAACTGCTTGATTGATCTCTGCATACTTTTCCTCATCATTATTTTTATTTTTTTTTTTTTTAGTCAGAGTCTCACTCTGTTGCCCAGGCTGGAATGCAGTGGCACAGTCATGGCTGGCCACAATCTCCAACTCCTGGGCTCAGGCATCCTTTCTGGCTCAGCCTCCTGAGTAGCTGGAACTACAGGTGACGCCGCCACACCTGGCTAATTTTTCAACTTTTTCTTCTTTTTCTTTTTCTTTTCAAAAAGGAGGTCTTGCTATGTTGCCCAGGCTAGTCTCAAACTCCTGGATTCCATCCTCCTGTCTCGGCCTCCCAAAGTGCTGGAATTACAGGCATGAACCACTGCACCCAAAACCCATTGTTTTTCAGCTGCATATTCATTGGTGCCTTCTTTAAGACAATGATTTAGTTATATCTTTTTCAATAAAAAGTTCAATCTTTTCATTTTTGATTAGTTTCTGTTGTTAATTGGAATATCATGTGAATTTTTAAATTCACAAACTTTGAAAACCTCTTTCAGACTCATTCATATGTGAACTGTACAATTTCAGAATGTTTCAAGTTTTGTTTTTTTCATCCAGTGGCTAATCTTATATATTCCATGCCATAAGAGATAAGATAGACAAGTAGGTCCTTATCAAGCTGAAAAGCTTCTGCAAAGCAGAAGAAACCATCAAGAGAGTGGGGTGACAGCCCACAGAATGGGAAAAAATATTTGCCAACTGTATATCTGACAAAGGGCTAACATCCAGTATCTACAAGGAACTCAAACACGCTGAAAGGAAAAAAACAAAAACAAAAACACCTCATTAAAAAGTGGGGAAAAGACATGAATAGACACTTCTCAAAAGAAGACATACAAACAGCCAACAGACACACATGAAAAAATGTTCAGGCTCACTAATCATCAGAGAAATGCAAATCAAAACCACATTGAGATACCACCTACTTCCAGTAAGTAAAACCATCACTAATAATAAAAAAAAAAAAAAAAAACAGATGTTGGCAATGATGCAGAGAAAAGAACACTTCTACACTGTTATTGAGAATGCAAACTACTTCAACCTCTATGAAAAACAGTGTGGCATTTCCTAAAAGAACTAGAAATGCCGGGCTCGGTGGCTCAGCCTGTAATCCCGCGCCTTTGGGAGGCTGAGGTGAGCGGATTGCCTGAGCCCGTGGGTTCGAGACCTGCCTGGGCAGCGAGACCTCATCTCTACAATTAAAAAAAAAAAAAGACATTAGCCAGGCGTGGTAGCATGCGCCTGTAGTTCCAGCTACTTGGAAGGCTGAGTCGGAAGGATCGCCGGAGCCCAGCAGGTCGACACTGGAGTAACTGTGAGCGTGCCACTGCACTCCAGCCTGGGCGACAGAGTGAGACTCCAACTCAATAAATACATACATATATACATGCATACATACATACATACATACATAAGGGTACCTGATGTCAAACCAGGTAAAGTGGGGATCAAAGGGAGGACCAAACTTTATCTGTACGATGACCATCTGAATTGTATCCCACATCTTTAAAAAAAATCTTACCAGTATGTTATGTCAAATCAAATATATATTTAAATACCTTTTCAATGTGTTCACATTATTCACTCTTTTTCATTAATTTATCAAGTAAGGCCTATTTATTACTTCTATATGCACTTTATCTTTTTCTGTTAATGAATTAATGCTTTGGGTACGATTCACTTGTTAGAATTTGCTTTTAACGTCAGAATAATATATATTATTTGTTGATTTCATTGATATACATTATCAGTTTTGTTGTATATTTCATTATTTTTTACCTAAATTTTAAAAAGTTAAAAAGAGACAGTAGGCACAGCTCATATAAATCCAAATCAGGAGTCTGTTAATCTTCACTTATTAAAATGTTTCACTTTTTTTTCAAGATGCAAATATAACCATATCTCCAACTCAGCTACCTTTCATTAGGGCTCCAATACTCACATCAATATAATCTGACAAAGGGTAAAAGTGTCACCTAAGAGAAGTTATAGTGGAATGAAAGTGGAAACTGTTCTTACTAATTACAGTTAAAATATCTTATTTTTGCAAAGTTTTTAAAAAACATAACATTTTGGTGGGTCCCTACATGGACCTTGAAGGAACCAAGGAAGTGAGGGGCCCCGAAGCTGAAATTTCACTGACTTCACAATCGATTTGCCTTTGCAACATTTCTTCTATTCTTCCCCATCTCAAAAGACAGCATCATTCCAAGACATATGGAGCTGCTTCAGATGGTTACTTTCTCTCTCCACATCCATATCTACTTACCAGGTTATGTTAGTGTACCAGTTCTCATTGAAATTGCTCAGTTACCTCCTTACTTGTATTCTTTTTTGTTGTTGTTGTTTGAGATGGGGTCTTACTCTGCCACTCAGGCTGGAGTGCAGTGGTTGATCAGAGTTCACTGTAGCCTTGACTTCTTGGCTCAGACAATCCTTCACCTCAGTCTCCCAAGCAGCTGGGACTACAGTTGTGTGCCACCATACATGGCTAACTTTATTTATTTTATTTTATTTTATTTTTAGAGAAGAGATCTTGCTATGTTGGCTGGGACTACAGTTGTGTGCCACCATACATGGCTAACTTTATTTATTTTATTTTATTTTATTTTTAGAGATGAGATCTTGCTATGTTGGCTGGCTGACTTGTATTCTTACTGTCAAAAGAAAAACAATTGCACCCGATAATTTAAAGAAGCAAGAAAGACTTTATTCAAGACTACTGTCATAGGGGAGAGAGATTGAGCTCCACTCTCCTAAAACAAAAGGCAGGGAAGTGTACTAGCACTTATGAGAGTTTATGTGTAAGAGTGTTGGTAGTAAAGTATTGGAGGACATTAGGGGGAGGTTGGCCAATGTGATTAGTTTGCTGTGTCTGCTAATCGGTGCTTATTGAAATCAGGAGGCTGGAAAACAGGCAACAATCTCTCAATGATTACATTTCAAAGAGAGAGTTCCCAGGTCCTTGAGAAAGACATTCCTAGTAGTAAAAGATTTACATCTCAAGCATCTGAGATGGTGTTTACAATTGCAAGTTTTCCAAAGTCAATGTTCTAAAGAAAGGGGCGTCTGGGGTCTAGAGTCAAGAAGAAACTTGTCTGAAGTTTAATCATGCTGAAGGGATTGTTAGGGCCCTCTGGGTCACTACCTCCTTAACCCAGCCTGTAAGATAAAGTCCATATTCCTTGGCATTCCACGCAGCTACTTTATGATAGACTTCTGCCTGTCTCTTTAATGAATCACTTGCCATCATCCTATCAGTCATACTGATCTAGATATTCTCACTTCCATATCTTTGCTCTTACTTTTCATCTGCTTACAGAGGGCACTCTCCTTTTTTCTGGCACTCTAGTCAAATCCTTTTCTGGCTCTTCAGTTCTTCCGCCACATTCATATCACACCTGCATAGGATTCACAGACCAAAGCAAATAACGAGGCTCTATTTTGCCTCAAAAGAGCAGAACATGCAATCCTACCATGTATTTGGAAGAAGAAAGACTAGAATATTAGGTAAACAGCATTAAAGACTATTGCAGAAAATTCTCAGTGGTCACCCATATACCAGTCTAGTGGTCACTTCTAAGAATTTTTTTTTTTTTTTATGTGAAGCTATTATTCAGTTTTTGTGCATCCCAGTGACAAAGTTATTTGGATGATATTGAAATATTTTACAGTATCAGTTGGAAAATAGAGAGTGCCATGATCTACTGTGCTACCCTTCTGCTCCGGGACATCAGTGTTATTGCCCACACTCTTCACAGCTCCCCAGAATGCCATAGTTGCAGCTGTAATGGAAGACACCCCAGAACATTCTTCTTGTACTACCCTAAGTCTCTGCTTTGGTAGGTTGGTGCCTATACTGTAACAGTTAGATATTTTGAATATTACTCAACCTCTATTATAGCAAAACATTATTATAATGTTTACATGTTTATTTTATTCCTAGATTTCAAATTTTTTGAAGGCTGGGATTATATCTTTCATTTCATTGTTTAGTAAAGTGTTTAAACATAGAAGTTGCTCAATAAATGATTATTAAATTAAATTAAAAATTAATCCATCTGATACATCTCTTGATTGAGAAACAAAAAAAAAATTAATCAGAACATGAGACTATAGATCACAACACATTTGCCAACACTAAGAATTGTTTAAATTTGGAGTAACTAGTAGATTGTGGAATCTTCACTTTGGTGGGTCTATTAGACAGTGAAAAAGTTTTTTCTCTCAGATGGTTTTACTGTGGTTTCACTTCGTGGCAAAGGAAATTGCCTGTTATAGATTCTTGAGGTTTCTTCCAGACCTACACAGAAATATAAAAACAATTTTGTAGCATTGAAATAATTTTTATTCCTTTAAAAGAATATTTTGTGAAGCAATTGGAAGCCTAGAAACAAAAATAGATTCTTTATAATCCATTCTGAATTGCTGTAGAGGTGAAGAACAAAACCCAGAAAATAGCATTAAATCATTTTGGGATTGCTTACAAGGACTGCAGAGATCTAAAGCCCTTACAGGTTTATTGATGAAAGACAGTATGCTTTTTCACACAAAAGTGAAAATTTTAGAAAAACCAGAGGATTTGAGGCTTTACCTGAAGTAGTCATGGAAATAAATGTTCTCTTTCTTTCTGTCCATTTGAATTGAGTGAGAGAGAAATACATTTTAATGCTTTTCAAATCCTCTCAGTTTCAACTACTCTTGACTTCTTCAAGGAGCTCCAGAAAGAAAGAAATTCCCCAGCCTTTCATTATTATTTTAGAAGCAGTTAAGAGTATACGATTTGTCTTGAATACAGTCTTGGGGGGAAGCCTCCTATTGGGGTGAGTACAGCATTTCTGTCAGGAATCAGGTGCCATCATTTGGAAAATACATGAAGAAGAAAAATATATGACAACAGTATCCTGTATTCAGAATCTGAGAGCCTATCAGGTCCTAATAATAATCAGGCTTAAAGTATTTCTGGTGAGTTCTGCCTAAATATTTACTTCCAGCTTTACCTTATCTATTCATCTCCTTTATAATATACTTGCATCCGGCTTCCCAAAATTCCCTACGTAGTGTCAGTTACAAGAATTCTCGTGGAATTTGATTTGCTTTTGAAGCTTGCTCACTGTATTTCCTGCTCAAGCCTGTACTCTCGGATGAGAAAATTACATTAATAATTTCTGTCTCCCCTTCCCTATAATGTAAGTATTGCAATAAAAACCAAAACATTGACATCCACCGAATAGCAAATGCAAAAGGCTACTTTTACTTTTTATCTCAACCATGTCTAAACAATAAGTTTAATAATTATTAAATCTTTGTTTCCTTTTTTCTTCCCTAGGCTCCTGTACTGTCTGGGGCTACTCAGAGGGTACCTGGTGTGGGCTGGGTTAAGGCAGTTGTTAGATTGGGATGAGCCTGCCATCAGATGATGGGGTGGATATGGCATAAGTGAGTGTGGAAGTGGAGATGAAAAGGTCAGTAGAAGCCAAACTGGACAGACCTTAGCCATCGAAGTTGGTTGAAAACTCAATTTTAGATTAAATACTATTGATAGTTCTGAAAGAAGCTTAATGTTCCTACACTGATTTGAGCCAAGTGAACCTGATTTTGTTCTGCCTACTAGGCTTATAATATCTGGCTCAAGCTGTTTATAAAATAGAATTAACTTGGTTTTAAAAAACTGTGCTTGTTACGTGTAGTTTGGTTTTCTGATATGTGTCCAGGGTCACAGCAGACATAGATACAGGACACAAAATGCCCACTATAAGGGTTGTCCCTGTAGTGACTACAGTGGGAACAGTGCCTCTTAGGGTTACACACTTCAGCTGCCTATGGTTGACATTCCTGCATAAGGTTATCATGTCTGTGGACTATGGGTACAGCAGAATTTTCCCTGCAGCCCTGTTAAATGGTAGGGATAACTAGGACAGGATAAAAATGAATTACTCTGAATATTTACTAAAATTTGCCTTTTGTTTATAGAACACCACCTTAAAACATCTACATTTAATTTTATTCACACCTTGCCACTTTGAATTTCTTTGGTGCGGGTTCAAGGTAAGGCTGAAGTAAGTGCAAGCCCATGGTGCACTGTGGCATGTCTTTTTGCTTATCTTTTTCCAAATCCTTCCCCAAGAGTAAGAAGAAAATCCTTCAAGTGTAATCTTTTTGAAAAGAGAAGTGGCTTGCCAGGAATTGATACTAATCTTTTAGTAAGATTTAAGCAAAATATATAGAACTCCGTCTAGCTTTTAATTTAAAAGTGTATTTGCTTTTTGAAAATCTAAAAATTGGTATTATTGTTATAATAATGAGCATTTACTAAGCTCCTATAATTCACTACTAAAACAAAGAATTATGAGTGGTTAACCTCTTAGTAGGATTATTACATAAATAAAACTTTCAAACTAAAACAATATAAAGGATATATTCTCCAGTCTTTCCATTGTGGGAAACCTAAGCCTTTTATATTAAAATTTAACATTATAATTAATCTAAGTTCTAATGTGAGTTAAAGTCCTTCCTTGCAAACCAGATTGCTTTGACACCAATTGTTATTGTTATCCTGGTATTTCTGATAAATGCTTTTGAATAATTCCCTTTGGCACTATAGGGATATGTACCCTCTGAGATTTATTCGGAATAATTCACATTTCCATTTATACACTTCCTTTATGTTACAGATATAAGAGCAAAAAAAAGTCTGATGTGTTATTGGCCTCATTTGGTCAGCCTCGGGGGATCTCATTTGGTTTCTAGTGTGCTATACTGTTATGTCCAGATACATGAGCTAAACAAAGAGTGAAAAGCATGCTGTAACTGTCTCACATTCTTACTTTCCAGCATTGCATTATTCTTGCTATGCCTGCAGTAGTAGCAGGCATTCCAGCCAACACAATCAAGTCTAAGCTCAGAAGCCTTTAACCGGCTGGGGAATATTCTCTCTGGCTGATGTTACACTGATCATTTTAGTCCACCTCTGATTGGGATGGGGTAAGAACAAGCATTCGTACTCCATACTTAAGTTTTCCTATATTCTGCATGTATCTCCCTATGTGATTGGGTAGTAGCAGGGCGCCCCAGCTTTAAGAACACACATGGCCTGTGAATTATTGAAATTTAGACAAGCTTTTGTTCTTTCCAATTTGGGAACATGTGCTGTATGCATACTATTTCAGGAGGGAAAGACATTTTCAGAAGGTAGACACTGAATTTTCATATTTCAGCCTTGACTTTCTGCAATTTCTATTGACTCTGTGAGCAGGTAGATATGGGGCAGTAATGAAAGCTATAAACTGGGCTCGGTGGCTCAGCCTGTAATCCCTCGCCTTTGGGAGGCTGAGGTGAGTGGATTGCCTGAGACCGCGGGTTCAAGACCCTCCTGGGAAGCCAGACCTCATCTCTACAATAAATCAAAAATTAGCCAGGCGTGGTAGTGTGCGCCTGTAGTTCCAGCTACTTGGAAGGCTGAGGCGGAAGGATCGCCGGAGGCCAGCAGGCCAAGGCTGCAGTGGCCGGGAGTGGCCACTGCACTCCAGTCTGGGTGATAGAGTGAGACTCCAACTCAAAAAAAAAAAAAACGTATTAAGCACAGAAGAAAGGAAAAAAAGAATGGACATGCACTTCCCAAGAGAACAGCAGAACACAGAATTAACAAAGAATGCATCACAATAGCAAACTTGAAAACATACACATACACTAAACCCAAAAACTAAAAGAAAACAAAGAAAAAACTTTATAAGAACCTCACAACAGGGATTAAAAAAACCTTATTTCAATAATCAGCCTGAACATGAATGGACTAAAAGCACTACTGAAAAGACACAGAATAACAAAATTGATTAAAAAATAAAAAAACTATGACCAAATAATTTCTGTATCCAGGATGCTCATCTCACCATAAGGGATGCACACAGATTCAAAATTAGAGGACAGAAGATGAGGTGCCAGGTGAATAGATCACAAAAGTAACTAGGAGTCACAATCTTAATATCAGACAAAACAACCTTTAAGCTATCAAAAATTTAAAAAGACACAGAAGGACACTACATAATGATAAAAGGTTCAACTCATCAATAAGAAATATTTATCCTAAATAGATATACATCCAACACAGGAGCATCTGTGTTTATTTATAAAGCATCTCCCAAGTAAACTAAAAAAAGATATTGACTCTAACACTATTATAACAAGGTCTTAAATACCCCCACTAACAACATTAGATAGATCATCGAGGCAAAAAATCAACAAAGAGACTTGGAACTTCAATTTGATGCTCTACCAAGTGGATTTAATAGATACCTACAGAATCTTTCACCCAACAACCACAGAATACATATTCTACTCATCACCACATGGAAAGTACTCCAAGATAAATCACATCCTTGACAATAAATCAAGCATAAACAAATTTCATAAGATTGAAATATTGCCATGCATCTTCTCAGACCACAGTAGAATAAAAATAAATATCAACACCAACAAAATTCCCACAAAACCCACAAAAATATGGACACTAAACAGCATGATGCTTGAATGACTACTGGGTCAACATAAAAAATCAAAACAGAAATTAAAAGATTCCTGGAAACAAATGAAAATGAAGAAATATCCTACCAAAACCTCTGAGGTGTAATGAAAACAATGCTAAGAGGGGAATTTATAACTCTACAAAAACACACCAAGAAAACAGATCTATCACAAGTTAACAGCCTAACAAATCACCCAAGGGAGCTGGAAAGACAAGACCACCAAAACTCAAATGTTAGGAGAATAATCAAGATCACCAAAGTAAAAGTCCGAATACAGGACACAGAAGACAAAAAATATCATTTAAAAAAATTAACAAACCAAAAAGCTGATTCTTTGAAAGAATAAACACGATTGATGGACCCCTAGTCAGAATAACCAAGAAAAAGAGAGGAAAAGCTCAAATAAACACAATCATAAATGCAAAAAATCAAATCACAGCTGACTCCTAAGAAACACAAAAGATTATCAGAGACTACTATGAACACCTGTATGGAAACAAACTTGATAACCTAATGAAATGGAATTTCTGACATCACATGACCTCCCAAGGTGAAACAAGAAGACATTGAGACACTAAATAGACCAATAATAATCCAGGAAATTGACTCTGTCATAAGAAAATCACATACACACACACACACACACACACACCCTTGGACCAGATGGCTTTCCAGCAGAATTCTACAAAATGTACAAAGAGGAGCTGATACCAACCCTATTGAAAGTATTCCAGGCAATTGAGAAAGATGGAATTCTCCCCAAATCATTTTATGAAGCTGATACCCAAACTGGGTAAAGATCCAAAAGAAAGAGAAATACTGGCCAATATCTCTAATGAACATAGTTGCAAAAATTCTCAACAAGATTCTAGCAAATTGGATCCAACAACACACCTCAAAAATCATCCACCTTTTCCAAGTGGGTTTTAACCCCAGGATGCAGGGCTGGCTCAACATACATGTTTTTAATACATCAACAGATGTAAAAACAAGAGCCACATGATTATATCTTAGATGCCAAAAAAGCTTCTGATAAAATTCAGTATCCCTTCTTAATAAAAACCGTCAAACACTTAGGCATAGGAAAAAACATACTTCAAAATAGTAAGCACCATCTATGACAAACTGACAGCCAGCATATTGCTAAATGGACGGAAATTGGAAACATATCCCCTGAAAACTGGAACAAGATAAGACTGTCCACTCTCATCCCTCCTGTTTGATATTGTGTTGGAAGTCCTAGCTAAAGCAATTGCAAAAGAGAAGGAAATCAGGGATATCCAAATAGGAAAAAAGGAAGTAAAGTTATTCCCCTTTACTGACAATATGATCCTATACCACAAAAATCCAAGAGATTCTGTCAAAAACCTGCTTTCACTGATAAAGGACTTTGGCAAAGTCTCAGGGTACAAAGTAAATGTGCAAAAGACAGTTGCATTCTTATACACCAACAAAAAGCAGGCAGAGAATCAAATAAAAAGCACAATCTCATTCAAAATAGCCACCAAAAAAATGAAATACCTCGGCATCTTCCTAACCAGAGAAGTGAAAGACCTTTACAATGAAAACTACAAAAGAGATGAGAAGATTACCTGAGCCCAGGAGTTCGAGACCAGCCTGGGCAATTTGGTGAGACCTCATCTCTACAATAAACCCCAAAAAATGTAGCTGGGCATGGTGGCACATGCCTGTGGTTCCAGCTATATAGAAGGCTGAGGTGGAAGGATCGCCTGAGCCCAGAAGATCGAGGCTGCAGTGGCCATGAGCATGCCACTGCACTCCAGCCTGGGCAAGAGAGTGAGACTCCAACTCAAAAAAAAAAGAAAAAGAAAACTACGAAACACTGCTCTAAGAAATTCAAGAAGACCCAAACAGATGGAAAAATATTTCACACTCATAGACAGGAAGAATCAACATTGTTAAGATGTGCATCTTATCAAAGACAATCTACAGATTCAATGAAATACTCATTAAATTACCAACATCTTTCTTCTCAGACCTGGAATGACAACACAGAAATTCATATGGAAACATAAATGACCATGAATAGCCAAAACAACCTCAGCAAAAGAAACAAAGCAGGTGGTATCACACTTCCAGACTTTAAACTTTACTATAAGACTACCATAATCAAACTAGCCTGGTATTAGTTAGTACAAGAACAAGCATATGAACCAATAGGACAGGATAGATATTTCAGAAGCAAAACCTCAATTTCTCAACCAACTCATCTTTGGCAAAACCTCCAACAACAAACACTAGGGAGAGGAGAACCTATTCAGTAAACGGTGCTGGGAAAACTGACTGACCACAAGCAAAAGATTGAAACAGAACCCCTACCTATCACCATACACAAAAACCAACTCTAAATGAACCAAGGACCTAAACGTAAAACCTCAAATTCTAAGAACCTTAGAAAACGCAGGAGACACCCTATGAAAACTGGAACTGGCAAACAATTCCTGATCAAAGTCCCAAGTACCCATACTGTAAAAGATAAGATAGACAAGTGGGACCTCATCAAACTGAAAAGCTTCTACAAAGCAAAAGAAACCATCAAGAGAGTGGAGAGACAGCTTACAGAATGGGAACAAATGTTTGCCAACTGTCTATCTGACATAGGCCTAGCATCCGGGACCTTCAAGGAACTTAAACGTGCCGAAAGGAAAAAAACAACCCCATTAAAAAGTGGGCAAAAGACATGAATAGACACTTCTCAAAAGAAGATAAATGAGCAGCCAACAGACACAGGAAAAAGTGCTCATCTCACTAACCAACAGAGAAACCCAAAGCAAAATCACATTGAGATACCACCTAACCCCAGTAAGAATGGTCATCATTAATAAAACAAACAACAGATGCTGGCAAGGATGTGGAGAAAAAGGAATCTTTCTACACTGCTGATGGGAGTGCAAACTAGTGCAACCTCTTTGGAAAACAGTATGGTGATTTCTAAAAGAACTACGCATTGACCTTCCATATGACCCAGCAATCTCCCTACTGGGAATATACCCAGAGGAATTCAAATCATTCTACAATGCATGTTTATTGCAGCACTATTCACAATAGTAAAAACACAGAACCAATCGTGCTGCCCATCAAAACTGGACTGGATTAAAAAAAAAGTGGTACATATACATGATGGAATATTACACAGTCACAAAGAAGGGCAAACATATGGAGTTGGCAGAAACTTGGATGGATTTAGCGTCTATAATACTCAGTGATCTATCACAGAAACAAAGAACAGAGTACCACATGTTTCAATCATAAGTGAACTCTGAACGTTGGTCATAATACTTTAAGAAAAGGATTGGTAGTCGCATAATACTGCTGGGGGTGGGACACAACATCATAAGCATACCTGATTTCAAGCCAGGCAACATGGGCAAAATGGGGACCAAAGGGAGGCCCAAACTTTACCTGTACGATGATTACCTGTGTACCTAATCCTGAATTGTACCTCACATTTTAAAAATTTTTTAAAATACATTTTTAAAAAGATTTTTTCCTCATCCTAAATGAATATTCAATTTTATACCTAATATGACATAGCCTTGCACTCCGAAAAAAGTTTGCCTTTTTCAGAATTGCTGGGAAGAACCCAAATTCTGTCAATGGGATACATAGTAAGGGCAGAAATCAAGACACATGTACCTCTGACTCAGTAAATCATTACTCTGTAAAATTATATTCAGGTGGCATTATCATAAGTGACTAAACACTGCTTAGCAGTACACAAATATAGTCATTATGCATGACTCTTTTTAAAAAATATTTTGCCCGGCCAGGTGCAGTGGCTCAAGCCTATGATCCCAGCACCAGCACTTTGAGAGGCTGAGATGAGGGGATTGCCTGAGTCTGGGCAACTTGGCGAGACCTCATCTCAACAATAAATTTTTTTTAAAAATTAGCCAGGTGTGGTAGCATGCGCCTGTAGTTCTGGCTACTAAGAAGGCAGAGGCAGATGGATCCCCTGAGCCCAGCTGGTAGATGCTGGGTTGGCCATGAGCGTGACACTGCACTCCAGCCTGGGCGACAGAGTGAGACTCCAACTCAAAAAAAAAAAAAGGCTTTGGCTCAAGCCATCTTTAAGCATTATGCTTTCCACAATATTTCTCTCTTCTCTTTCTAGATTGACAGAGAAGCAAGTTGAAGAAAATCCTCTTACAGGTTCCTCTTCTGGGGTAATGACTAACATTCAACTCCAAATCTGACTAAGTGCTTGAGTGTGCTTGTTTGTTTACATGTAAAAGTCACATTTATGACTGACTTTCTTCCCCTCGATATTAGTAACTTACATTTCAAATGCAAGTATGAGAAAAAAAAGAGATCATGGAATTCCCTGATGGCCCTGGCCGCCCTCTGCTCTCATCTGACTGGGGTGGCTTTTCTTGACTATTTTGTGTCATAGTGCTGTGAAAACGGTGTTGAGATAACACCACAGTCCAGTGATTCCTCAGGTGGGGCTTTCCAAGTAAAATGTTGTACCGACAAGTACAACGGAACCAAAGAGTGACAAAGAATAAACTGAATTTTTTAAAGTTCAACTTAAAATTTTAGTGTGTTCTAGAAAGACACTGGGTTTTCACTTTATTTGTGTGATTTTTTTTTTTTTTTTTTTTGAGTTGGAGTCTCACTCTGTCACCTAGGCTGGAGTACAGTGGCACAATCATAGCCACTGCAGCCTAGACCAGCTGAACTCAGGTAGTCCTTCCACCTCAGCCTTCCAAGTAGCTGGAATTAGCACATACTACCATGCCTAGCTGATTTTTTTGATTTGTTGTAGAGATGAGGTATCACCAAGTTGCCCAACTTGGTCTTGAACCCCTGAATTCAGGCAATCCTCTTGCCTCCACTTCCCAAAGTGCTGGAATTACAGGTGTGAACCACCATGCCCAGCAATTGTATGATCTTAACTTCTTCATTTGTAAAATGGGATCATAATATCGAAGCCATAGATTTTTCTTTTTTGCAACTTACAATTTTTTTTCTAACTGTTAAGTGGTTACCTGTACCACTAGAGAGGGTAGAGAGCTGGCTATTGATAGATTTTAGTTCTATAAGACACTCACAAGTAACTCTTGAGTACTGCTGCCTGCTCAGAGGATTCAATGAGCCTGCTGACTGACCTTCAGCCTTCTCGGTGACTCCTGTACACCTACTTCCTGTCAGTGATTTCTAAATTTTAAATAGAATGGGCTTCCTCTGCTGGGGCAGAGAGACTAGTTAACTGTCCATCAAATCTGTTTTATCTTCTTCCAGTATGCATTTTTATTACATTTACTGGAGTACTTGGTGTTACATATAACCATGTGGCTGAGTTTTAAGTAAGTGTATTTCTTCCATGGCTGGCCTATGAAAAACTTCCAGACACAATTTTCCATATTTCTTCCACTATTACACGCCAATAAAGATAGCCATGATGATTCCAGAAGCCGCTGTTGAGGTAGGTATATGCGTTGGGGCAAGAAATCAGGATCCCTGCATTGTCGCTTTGAAAAGAGTTACCAGCTGGGAATATCAGTTTGTAAGTAAGCAAGAAATCATATTTTTTTATCATGGTTGAACCATGGCACACTTAAGAGTTTATGTTTTATAACAGCTTCCTTAAATAAAATACTTCCTAATTGATATTAATAAGGTGCTTACTAAGAGAGAACTGTGATTTGAACTCTGAAAATGTATTTTCCCATCTCCTTGCATAGGAAGGTTATGCCTTACAATTTTTGTGAAGATTAAAATCGTTAATTTATATAAAACACCTAGTATGTTGCCCCAGTGATATTGCTTGATAAGTTATATATGTTATAGTTAACACTATTATTGAGGCAACAGATTTTCTAAGCATTTACCAAGAGAAAACTGCTATGGTATATCTGGCAATGTAACAGTCAACAAGGACACTCAGCTCATGAAACTTGTATGTAACAATTCCATGTAACAGTTCTTTTGCTTTTAGCACATTGCTGTGATGATTTTTTCCCCAGTGTTCCTATTTTTGAATTCTCTGTTCCTGATGGAAACATTGAAAGTATTATCAGAGTGTTTCCCACACAATAGATCTATAATTAATATTTTTCAGATGGATAAATATCGCAGCCATGATGTGAATTTTAAAAAGCCAGAAAGCATAATGGCTATCCATATTAAGGAAGACAGAAGTATTTACTAATATAGATCTCAGTGAATGTGTTGAGGGAGCTTTCTTTTTTTTTTTTAATTTTTATTATAAAGATATGGGGTACATTTCAGGTTTAGGTATACAAACATTAATCATGCAGATACTACACCAACACTTGGTGTGGACACAATACTATAAAGCATAGTAACATACTATAATACATAGTATTTACCTTGGAGGGAGTAAAAAATCCTTTTGAATATCTCTTAGAAGCCATATCCTCCACAAGAAAGTTAACTCCATCATACAAGAACTGTATCTTGCTAATTGCTCTATTCCCAGTGCCAGGGACAGTACTTAGTATATAATAGACAATAAATATTGTGGAATGAAAAAAACAAACTAATACACTCTCTTCAAGAAACATGCATACAATATCCAGAAGTCTTATCTGTGGTCCTTAATTTAAGCAGACCTAAAAGGTTCCAGTCAGAGATAAATTTAAGAGCATTACTTCACAATGTCCATTTTTTTTTAGAAAGTAGGATTTATTGAGAGGACAGAAAAGCTCCCAGAGCAGGAGGGGGCCTGAGGGGGTTGCCCAATGTCTATTTTTTAATTTGTGGAGATTAAATTTGTTTAAGAAAGAAGAGACTTAGGGTAAAAATAGAACTAGAGAGACAAAAAACAAACAGAAATAGACAACCAACCTCCAGAAAACGATGCACTAAAGCCCACAGGTTCTAGTCTAGTGAGCTTGCCTGACAGCACCAGATTGCACTCAATATTTTTTTCAAAGAGATATGTAGATTTAAACATATATTTTTGATTTCCCCTTTTCCAATGGTGAGCATAATGTAATGGATTTGCGTTTCATGAACTGATTCCTAAATTATTACATAGAAAACTGAGGGAGGAAAGAATGTAATAAATGTCAGACTTTGATATGTTCATAAAAGTTCTTTAAAGACCAGCTTATCAGAGGCCATGAATTTAATCTCTAGCAGTGCTATAAAATACAGTAAAAGCCATAGGGTTCAGTGGAACTGCAAAGATCTTAACTCACTGCTATTTAACTAAGGCTAGGAAAGGTATAGTCCTGACAGTACTCCATTGAATTCAGATAGCCAGAAACTTTGCTCTCAAGATCAATTTAAAAGGCCACTCAAGTCCAAAAGAACATAAGGTAAAAATAAGTGAAAACCAAATAAAAATCAAGATCATTTAAGAGTCTTTAAAGCAGCAGCAATAACCAACATTTTAACATTTAATGCACTTAATAGAATGTTTGAATCACATGAAAATCAAATAGCATGAAAATAATTTTAATTGACGTAAATGCAGCTCTGAGATGCTAAGTAACTAGCAAGTGACAGAACTGGGTCTCGTGTGCATGTCCTTGGACACAGTTTTTGAGCTCCAGCTATACCATCAGGAGATTTTATGAAGTGATACCATCAGAAGAACATCCAATCAGGGTAGCTAATGTAAAAGGAGACCAGTTTATTAGCACAAAGCATCTCACTCAAATAAAACGTGGCTCTGCAACCCCTTGTGTCTGTGACCTAAAGAACAGATTGCCTTTCTCACCATTAAGGCATTTTGTCCACATTTAGTTCCCATGCTGAAAATGAAATAAATGTGAGATTGACAGGACAGAACTGATCTCACTACTCTGTCTATTTTAATCTGCTCAAATCGGTTTTGTTTTGTTTTTTTTTTTTTTGCCATCAGGTGTCCTCTAGCTGAGGAAATTAAATAATGGTGTGGTCTGCCTGTTATTCACACATGTTGAAAACCAGGTGAGCGGTGCCAACAGAGTCTAGGATACACAGACTTTATTTTCCTTTGTCATAAACAAGATGAACTATTTCAGGAAATCTGAACTTCAGTGAAATACACAGAATGTTTTGACATTTAAGAATCACAGTTTTCCTGTACGGGAATATAGATTATATGCCTACAAATGTTTTAGCAGTTGTAGGATCTTAGTGTTTATTTCCAAATTCATTATCAGAAAATGAAATATATTTTTCCCTAGGTGCTAGTGCTACTTATTGAAGGCTTTTAAGAATAAATTTGAATATAGCTTATTTCTCTCTTCTGATGTTTTCAGAAAATTGTTGCTTCCCTTCTTAAGAAACAATCTAATATTTTTAATCCAATGCCTAGTTGCAAACCATTACTCCAACTTATATTTTCCAATATACTAAATAAGGTATTGGCCATATAACAGTAAAGTTCGCAGCCCATATTCCATTTTCCAGAAGCCCACTGGGTTTCTCTTCTGCCCTATTTTCTGTTTACATATGCCCACCACCGGATGAATGTTATTACTTGACATGATGCTGTAAATCATTGCTATGGAGGTGGCATAAAGATTTATGTCCTATTCATGAATAGTTGACAAATTCTACTTTCATTTCACAATGGATGAATGCAAATCACTCAGCCTTAATGTTTCAAAAACAAAGTTATTATTGTTTGGCATTCTTTTCAGCTTGAAAAAAAGACCTTTCATACACACATATGCATGCTATATGTATATACACATATGTATGCAAACACATTTTTTTTTCTTTTTAGGTTGGTTCTATATTCTGAAGCCTGACTGACTTTAACCTCGGGCTTCAATTCTCCTGTCTTTAGATCAACGCATTAGGCAAATATGCATGGCTTTATTTTTCATTTGCATCGCTTATCTACAATGTGCGATTTTTTTTCTAGAGCACTAAGTTACCAGAGCCTCCGATAGATGCCCTTGCTATCTTGCATATTGATTTGTAACTGACTTTCTCATTTGTCTCCACAATGTCATCTTTACAGACTGCAGTAATATCATTTTAAAGATCAGATATCTCATCTTCCCAGCCTCATGCTTCTCTGTACATGAAATTCTCTGCTTTGTATAATCTGTCTACTTTTAAAATGTATTTTAGTTCTTACTTTAAATGTTGCATAGGATTGACAATGTGCTCCTCCACGTTTGATTTTACAGTATTCGCACAGGCTCTGACATCTAAGAAGCACTGAAAGAAGTTGAGGATCCATGCTTCCTCCATTATCCCAACAGTGCCCACAGCAAGTGCTCAAAAATGCTTTTTAACTGACAGTTACTAACGGATGATATGGAAAATAAGTATCTTCACCAGATATTAAGATTGACCTTGAAAGTACAGGAATCCAGGAGTAACATATCGCATGGCTTAGAAATTCATCTTTTAGCCGGGCTCAGTGGCTCAGCCTGTAATCCCATGCCTTGGGAGGCTGAGGTGAGTGAATTGCCTGAGCCCGCGGGTTCGTGACCCGCCTTGGCAACTTGGTGAGACCTCATCTCTACAATAAATCAAAACATTAGCCGGGCGTGGTAGTGCGCATCTGTAGTTCCAGCTACTTGGAAGGCTGAGGTGGAAGGATCGCCGGAGCCCAGCAGGTCGAGGCTGCGGTGGCCGCCAGCAGCCACTGCACTCCAGTCTGGGCGACAAAGTGAGACTCCAAAAAGAAATTCATATTTTTTTTTTCCAATTCTGGATCTCAATTATAAATGTAATAAACCAAAAGCTGGCATTCTCCCAAGCAAGTGGAAGGATACAATCTTGATTTCCAAAATATTACAATCTTGATTCAAAGTGTAAAAGCCACAATACAAGTGCTTGGCAAAAATATTAGGAAGTCTTGTGATTAGGCCAAACTATTAATAGTTCTCATGACACTCTCCTCCAAGCTGAAGACTCTGTTCAGGAGAGGAGGAAGAGAGATTGGAAAAGAAGAGAGCTGAATTTGAGAAGCTGTCTCTTGGGGAATTTACAATCAAGAGCCATTGAGCTTTCTTTAATGTTGAGATTCTGAAGGTAGGATAGACCTGTACCTTGCTTTCCAGATGAATCCCAGGGAGGCTGCCTATTTCCTGTGGAAGTTACTCAAGCTCTCACAATAGGCAGAAGTAGAATAGAAATGGTAGCATGGCTGGTTGGTATAAGAATTGGAGAACTAGAGACCACCCCCTGAGATTTCTGTGGTGCTAGAATGGAATAGGAGATCATCTCAAAGTCTTCTGGGACTCCCCAAAAGGGGATGAAAGTGAGAGCTAAGACAGAGCTCTCGCGTCCACAGGGGACCTCACAGACTGCCTTGAATGATAAAGTTTGGGCCCTGCTGTAAGAGATCAGATGAGGAAGACTACATACAATGGCATAATGGAAATGAACCACACACAATGAACTCCATCCTACCATAGAACTTAGATCAAGATCTAAAAGATGATGCCTTCTTCTCTTCCCTAAGACAATAAATATCCATTCTCTCCTTCCCCACTTTGAATTTAAACTTAAATAATTGATAAGATTATTCCACTGAGTTTATCCGAAGCTGACTAAATGAAGTTTTCTTAACTATATGGTAGATGTGCTGGCAAATATTGTACCAGCACCCACTCTGAAACCAGATCAGCTGGGTTCAAATTCTAACTTTGCCTAGGATTTCTGACATTAGGCAAGTCACATTACCTCTCTATGCCTCAGTTTCCTCATATGTAAATTGGGTAAGATAATAGCAATTTATTTATTTATACTATTGTGTGAAATAAATGAGTTAACATAAAATGCACTTTGAAAAATATCTACAGGAAGTATTATATACATAGTACTATTCTGCATCAGATAGAATGGGTGCTCGGGACATAATTTTAAATAGTATGTTTTTTCTACATTTGAATTTGTGGCATGCTAAATGCATAAATGCTACAATAACAGATTATTATTGAGGGATTTTTAGAGATCAGACTTAAAGATGATATAGTCCAAAATTTCTTTATAGAAATAAGGAGAATGATATTTTAAATGGTCAAATAATTTGCCTATGTCATATAGCTAATAAATTTCAGAACTGGGATTCAAACTCAGGTCATCATTTTTCACTGTGTGCCAGGTACTGTACTACATGTTGGAATACATGTATGTAAAGCACATACAGGCTCTAATATCACAGAGCTTACAGTTTACCAGGACATACAGCAGGAAAGAAAGTGGTATGTTATCATAGGGGAAATACGTGGTGCTGTATTCCTAGGAGCCAAGGCAGGCTTTTTAAAACAGTAACTCAAAACCAAAATCTAAATGAAGAGTGGGATTTAGAGAGATGTGGGGATGGGGTTAGAACATTCAAGGATAAGGGAGAGCTATAAAGAATGCCCAGAATGGAGAAACAATATGATTTGTTCAAGGTGTTGATAGAAATTTAGGATGTTTTAGCAAACAGTATAGGAGGGGGGATGAACAGGCAGTTGTAATAGACAACGTGAGGTTCTTAAGTAGTCTTGTAAATTACTGTGAAGAATTTGATGTCAATCTTTACAGAAATAAAAATTATCAAAACTTTTAGACAGATAATCAAAGATAGAGGGTTTACACTTTTGAGGCTCCTTCTAAGTATGGTAGAAGATACTGGACAGGGGAAGATAAGAATCAGAAAGACCACTTAAGGAAGCTAACATATCCAAGAGAGAAAACTACGTCTTCTGTCTTAACATCTGTTGTTCTTTTGAATGTTACCTGTGTTGGAAAACAAATAAGGCAGAGCTGGGAAAGTCAATCTAGAGACTAAAAGCCATTCTTGCCCTTCTTAAGTCATCATAACTCTTTTCACATCAATCCCACATTGTTAGATTAAAAGCCGTTCTTGCTCTTCTTAAGTCATCATAACCCTCTTCATGTCAATCCCAAACTGTTAGACAAGAAGTGACCTTAAGCAAACCATCCTCTGGATTTTGCATAATGGCTCTGTATCTTGCTCATGGCAGAGTCAGGACTAAAGACCAGGCCTGACATGCCTAGTGCACAGCCTGGAACAAACCTGGAATGAGAGCAGAGCCACTGTGCTAATTAAGAGACTGCGTATCCTGGCGTCCTGGCAGACTGTCCTGAGGAGAGGAGCTTCAACCAGACCTGAGTACCGGCAGCCTGAACCGAAAGAGCACGTCTGCCAAATGAGAACACGTTGATCTAGAGGTTTGTGCCCTGTGTTTTGAAATATGTTTTTTATCCCCTCTCAGGGAAATGCTCAATTAGAATTAGTTTAAGTTCAAAACTCAGTGAATAATGTGGTTCAGTTCAATATAGAAGGGAGTCTAATGGTACATTTATGGAAAGTTGCAATAAGTGGCTAATTGCTCTCAACAATCTATTTGTTAGGCTGCCCCAAAGGTTAGAAAAAACATTTTATATTAGGCTGAAATCTTCCTGCTTATAACTTCTACTCACTGGGTCTGAGTTTTCCTAAGCTTCCTCAGAAGCATCTTGCAAATAAATAGGAGAGAAATAATAAAGCTCTTCCCTCTGGAGCTTCAGAAAGCAAACCCTGACATATTTTTCAGTTAAATAAAAAAAATACTTGGGGTCAAACCCGGGCTTGGAGAAAGAGTGCAGTTAATTCAGGTTCACTCTAGGAACAAATCTTGGACTGAAAATATTTCAGTTCTCTAGTAGAGCCCATGCATAGGAGATAGCGAAAGGATGAAATACCCAAGGATTCAAGAAAATCACCTGAGGGTCAAGACCCAGAGGCACGAGTCAATGACAACACACAGTGCCTGCTCCCCTGCAACCCTGGGTCCTCTCGCAGATTTTCTTGCAATGGGCAGGGTCTGTTGTGCAATTGTCCTAGTTATGATGATTGTATACAGGTGACACAGTGACACATCAAGTCTAACACATTCTAGAACTGCATTAAATCAGAGACTTGGAACTCACAAACAGTTACCTCTTTCACCAAGCTCCTAGCTCCTCCTGGGCTCTGCTCATCACCACAGTTGGCGAATCTTCTGGCCTGGATGTCAAGGGAATCAGTCCAAATCTAGGGATTTCATCTACTCCCTCCACACCAGACCATACAGGTTTGTTTTCTCTTGGGAGAATATCAAAATCTAAGATAATCCCAAACACCTGTCATATAAACAGGAAGAGATTTACTATCTTTAACTAAAGGACCATTTATTACAGCAGAATACTAAATGTGTTAGAAGAGGTAGGTCACAGCTTGTGGTAGCTTCAGACTGCAAATATTCATAAAACACTTTAATCCATAAAACAAAATCATTTGTTTATAGCAATCACTGGGTTTAGCATTAAATCCTAAGGATGTAGCCAGGAAAAGGATCTCTGAGACTAGTGCTTTAATGGTTAAATAATAAAGGGTATATGTTTCCTGATCCGCACAGCTTCAAGAATTCACTTGGTCATTTTGATGGTGTTTAGAGAAATAAAATAGTGACACTTAAAGTGATTATAAGCAATTTATTCATTGGTTGGTCTAAACATGTAATATAACCACTTCAACAAAAAGCCAACCAGAGGTTTGTCAAGTCTAAGACTCTGCTACCAGCTGGGATTCACACTAGACAAGTTGTTACCATTTGTAATATTGTCCAGAATCATGCTTAGACATGATAGAGAAGAAGTTGATGTCATCAGAAAGATGTTAAGATAACATAAAAGCAGAGGTACCTGAGGGAAACAGCATCTTTGTTCTTTTTATTTTGCGGAGGTAATATTTCCCTAGAATCTCTTTGGATTGAGAATGGGAGCCATGTTTGTAATTATAAAATCAGAGTGTTAGCTTAGGCATTTGAAATGGTCTATGCTAGGCTTGTGTGTGTGTGTGTGTGTGTGTGTGTGTGTGTGTGTGTGTGCGCGCGCGTGTGTGTGTGTGTACGTGCGCGCGCGCATGCACACGTGTGTGCACACGCGTACACATTGCATACATAGGTTCAAACATGTACACACTAAGCTCTAGAAACAGTAGTTTTGGATAACTGTAAAACATTTCTTATTTCTTGGGAAAAGAACCTCAAGTTTTTTCTCACTCCACCCTAGGATATACCAGTTCAAATCAATATAGTGAAAATACTATGATTAATTTCAGCTGGCAGTTCCTTAGAGCATAATTGTACCCATCATCCTCCATCCAAACAGGGGTAAAGGATTATTGCCTCTCATTCCTCACACCCCCTTTGCTAGCAAATAATACTTAATACTCTCTTTGCCACATGACTTTGCTGAACCTCCCATTAGAATGTCTATGTGACCCTGAACATTTACCATAATACACTAAGAACGGGATTGGCAGCAGGGGGACACTCCCAGGGGACCGGGGGGTGGGGGAAGCGCATAACATCAATAAGCATATCTGATCTCAAACCAGGTGAAGTGGAGACCAAAGGGAGGCCCAGACATTACCTGTACGATGAGTATTTGTATACCTAAATCTGAATCGTACCCACATCTTTAAAATAAAAAATTATTTTAAAAGAATAAACCCATGTGACTTAGCTGTGTGATTTGCTTTAACCAATCAGATGTTAATGTCTGTGATATGAGCAGAGGCTTTAAACATGCTTACATAACTTGGTTGGCTCCTATCATGTCTCTATAACAGGAGAAGTATGTCCCTAGTAGCCATTCATTCCAGAATGACACAAGTGGAGCAGAACTGAACCCATCTAACAATCTAGAGTCAGGCTCAGTGGGAGCCAACCCACAGATTTGTGAGTCACAAAAATAAATGTCTGTTATAAATGTGTAACAATTTGTAAGCCATTTTAAAGTTTTTGCTAAACTGATTTATTGCTGCAATAGCTGACTGATATATGAGATAATCCAGAATTAAAATAACAGTATTGATAAAGCACTCTAAAAAATACAAACACAAAAGGTTTTCCACACAAGTGAGTGAATTCAATATAAATGAGTCTCATATTTTTAAATGATAAAAATTGCTATTTTTATAACCACATATATGTGTATGTAAAAATATAGAATAAAGCTCTGGAGGGTGTACAATTAACTAGTTTCCTTCTAATTTTTGAAAAAAGAACAATGGCAGATACTGGCAAGGATGCAGAGAAAAAGGAACGCTTCTATACTGCTGGTGGGAATGCAAACTAGTGCAACCTCTTTGGAAGACAGTGTGGCAATTTCTGAAAGAACTAGAAATTGACCTTCCATATGACCCAGCAATCCCCTTATTGGGAATATACCCAGAGGAACTCAAACTATTCTACCAAAAAGATACCTGCCCATGCATGTTTGTTGCAGCTCTTTTCACAATAGCAAAAACATGGAACCAACCATGCTGCCCATCGAAACTGTACTGTATGAAAAAAAGTGTGGTACATATACATGATGGAATATTATGCAGCCATAAAGAAGGACTAACATATGAACTTTGCAGCAACTTGGATGGATTTAGAGTCTATCATACTCAGTGATCTATCACAGAAACAGAGTACCATATGTTCTCACTCATAAGCAGACCTTGAACAATTATCATAATACTATCAGAAAGGGATTGGCAGTAGTGAGAAACTGCCAGGGGAAGGGGGTGGGATTGGAAGTTGAAGGAAACTGATATATGAGATAATGAGGGAGGGGCACATCTCGTCAACAAGGGTGCCTGCATAATTAACATTTGTATACCTAACTCTAAATTGTACCCCACATTTTTAAAATAAAAATAAATAAATAAAAATTATTAAGATGTGAAAAAAAGGAAGTTGCAATGAGGCAGTAGTCAAATTGAATCTTAATCTATTTTAATAATCAATTTTTAATAAAGAGATTGTTTTCAGGAAATATGTAATAACACATTAATTTTAGAAATATAGAGATTTGTATGATGTGAGAGGCAAGTGTTTTATAAGTATTAAGCCACTATTTATTAACTTTCCTTGGATAAAACTTTTAATATTTCTAAATTTAAACATCTTCCTTATAACAACGGGAAAGTAACATGTATATTTGCTCCATTGAGTCAGACAATGAAGGTGAAGCTGTCAACAAAAATATATTCTGGCCATTGCCTTGCTAAGCTATGGTGTGGCCATGTGCTCTTGGAGCTATGGCCAGGCCATATTTTCTTAAGTTTTGGCCCCCTCCCCTCCCTTGGGGAGGTGAATCCCCTCTTTCTCTCTCTCCAATTTACTTTCTGAATAAACTATATTTTCTAATCTAACTTCTGTGCAATTCTTTGCATCTTTCATGTGGCATCAGATCGCATACCAGACACCCGCACCCCCAGTGGGCTTGACCTAACATTCTGGAGGCCTTGCTGGGAGTATGACCCTAACATTTTTGGAGGTTCCACCAAGATGTGACCTAACATTTTTGGAAGTCCCACAGAGATCTGTCACTCTCTCTCTCTCTCATTCTCTCCCACCAAGATTTGCCACTCTCTTACTCTTCTTTTATCCAACCCTAGTCTCTCTGTGGAGAGAGATAAGGTGCTTAGCTATCTTTTCCCGCTACTCAATCTTATCGCCCACGATGAGCTACATCAAATGGACCTCTCCCGGTCGCCTCAGCCTTATCTGGTCTGAAACGACATCTCCACTGGTGAGTCCATGTGCTACTCTATCCCCTGCTAGAAGGTTGGAAAGCGAGCCTGAGGAGGCTACTGTCTCACCTGTGTAAAAGCACCTTAACTACTGCCTGTGTCTCTTTTGCTGGCCTCCTTGGAACTGTGCTCTAAACTAATCCCTCTCTCCATGTGCTACCTATTTCTTACTAGGAGGTCTTGAACATGACTTGAGAGGACACTGTTTCCTGTTTGGTAGCTTTGCTGGGATCTAGGACCCTCTGCAGAATCTTGGTGCCGAATCTTCCAACACGCATTGGAGGGGCCCTGCTGCTGGCCAGAAGTGCTGCCTCCGGTGAGAGGGAGATCAAAGGCGATGCCCTTTAACCCAATTCTCACACCTCCAGTTTAATTCCACTGACTCCCAGTCTGGGACTCCCGCTGAGGATGTAGATGGTTCTTTTTCTCTTTCACATCTCTCAGAGAACTTCTAAAGACCACTCTTTCTCCTTCTAGGATTATTCCTCATGGAAAACTCACAATGGGGTGGCTAAGCCCCTCCTCCCATTGAAATTTGTTCTAAAGGGTCTCAAGACCCTCTCACTGGAGAGAAGCATCTGCCCTAAGCATCTCCTCAGTACAAGTTAGGTGACCAGGAGATGGGCCCAAGGTGAGTCTCTTGCCTCTGGTACTCTCCGACTTGACCTCTATTGCCACCACAAGGGCAAATGGTCCAAGGTTTGCAAAATGGCACCACCTGGACCCCTTGTTCTTCCTGTAACACTCCCACACTCTTTGATTACTTTATCTCCTTCCTGCTTCCAACAACTCGGATACTAACCCAACTGGTTTAACTTCTCCTGTCTCTCATAATCTGCTTTTGACACTCCACTCTCCGTCAGTTTCCCTTCCTGCTCTTCCGGGGGAGGAGGGGCTGGCACCAAAGGCCATGGTGACATACCCCAGCCTCCAGCCTTCTCATCCCCTTCCCCCACTGTCTGATAACCCCCTAAAGGAAGCCCTGCTAGCTGCAGCAAGTTGAAATATGTGCCCTGCCTGCCTCCCTGCCCCTACCTGCTCACGTGTACTTGGGAAGCCCATTCAGGTTTACCACATGGCTTAACCGGTCTCCCCTCAAGGAGGTGGCCAGGACAAAAAGATTAAAGTTCATGTTTGTTTGTTTTTTTCCCTATGATTAAAGTATCCCAAATTAACCTAAACTGGGATGATCAACCCTCTTCTTGGACAAAACTAAAAGAAGCACATGTTAATTCATCGCGTTAACTAACTGAAAAAGAATCAATTGTCACTTTAATCTGCTTTTCCAAACTAAACTTGCAAGTGCTCTAGTAAAATCTTTTAATTTTTTTGAATTGGAGTCTCACTCTGTCGCCCAGGCTGGAGTGCAGTAGCATGCTCCCGGCCACCGCAGCCTCGACCTGCTGGGCTCCAGCGATCCTTCTTCTCAGTAGCCAGAACTACAGGTGAACACTACCATGCCCAGCTAATTTTTGATTTATTGTAGAAACAAGGTCTCACCAAGTTGCCCGGGCATGTCTCAAACCCACAGTCTCAGGCAATCCATTCGCCTCAGCCTCCCAAAGTGCTGAGATTACAGGCTGAGCCACTGAGCCCCACCAATAGTAAAATCTTAATTGCAACTTTACCATGTGCTGAAGCATTGGTGCTAGACAACAGCAGCGTTTGTTATGTTAAAGCTAAAGTTTTTTGAGAAGAAAGTCGAGTCACTTTGCTGTGCCAGACTAGCTCCTCTCCCAGCTTCAGAACAGGTAAAACTTTAATGCTAGTTACTCTCTGAGTACACTTTACTAAGCCTAGTACTTCTCCTGCCAGATGAATGAAATACTAGGTGCTCTGTGTGGACACAGTGATGATGGGAACTGATCACTCTCACCTAATTGTCCACAATTAAAACTGTAATTTAGCAATCTATAAAGGGTTTTTTAACAAATTTGCCTGTTCATAATTAGAAATAAGCAGGGATAGAGCATTTCACATCCACGTGGTCCATCCACTCTAAAGGGTTTTACATCAGACTGTTACAGAGAAATGATCAAAATTTCATATGTGTAGACTATTAAAAATAGCTTTTCAGTTTTGTTTTGTTTTGTTTTTCAAACCAAGACATTAGAAAAGCAATAGGGTGCCAACATGGAGGGCTGCAGAGCCAGAGGGCCAAAGAGGCACCCCAGTTGGCAGTCACAATTGGCAACAAAATTCCAACTGCCCATCAGAGACCTGGTAAGAATGAACCTGCAGTGGGGACTGTGTCTGTTGCTTAGAGATATAGTCTGTGCACTGAAAGCCTCGTCGCCCCAAAGAGGCCTAAACCTCCCGGACCTTGTCCACTGTGCAGGTCAGAGAGCCATGGGGAAGTAGGTGCATCCTCTTCTGAAGACAGGAGAGAACACCTGACTCAGAAATGCTGATCATTTAAGGAGGCCTGGAAATCTGCTAAAGCGCCTGGCACTGGCTCACCATTACCCCCCCCAACAAACCACAGGTGAATATTAGGGTGCTGGAACCCAAATTAATTTCTGAATTCACACAAGTGCCAACCTTTTGGTCCTGGCCATCCATGTTGAAATCATATAACCTTATCTTAATTGAAAGTTACTAAAGATTAATCCAAAGTATAAATGTAAAAACAGGTTATCTATGAAAAGGTAAAGAGAAAACCAGAAAGTAAAAAAATTTGTTGGTATAAAAGTATGTTTTTGGTAAGGAAGGATATAAAGGGAAGAATAATTTTAGATAAGAAAAGGATCTTGTCTGGTACATTTTTGTTCTATAATAAAATGGGTGGTTATTTAAAAGAAGGAACGTATAGGACAAAAAAATAAAAGGTTCAAGCATGTCAAAAAATGGTGAGTATGTCAAAGATGGTATGTGGAAGGTTTGTGGAAAGAAATATATGAAAGGAATTCTATGAACCCTCAAGGCTACCAAAAGTTGTTATGAATTTACCATTAATCTCAGTTACACTAACGCTAGGCCAAAATGCTACTCAGAGACTAGAATATGAGCCACTTAATTAACAATCTCCAAAAAAAATTTTCTCCTATAAACAACAGAGGGGGGAGGAAGAGACAAATTTAGTTAGCCCCCATCTTTGTTACAAACAGTGAGGTGTTTTTTTTTTTACTTTTCAAACTTTTTAACCTATCACTTACTAAATAAGTAACTTACAATGATCTGTAATCCTGTCCTATAATATACTTTTAAAACCTTTAATACTTGAATTCTACAGGTTCTCAATTAGTCTCTCTAGGGTGGGATAAGAAACAAAAGCCTCAGGAGCTACATCTACCTGAACTGCCTGCAAAACAGGCACAAGGATTATTAATCCAACATAGAATGGATAACACAATAACTTTTTGTTTAAAGTATTACTAATTATTTCTGTTAAACTTTAAGGTAATATTTCCCTGTCAGAGGGCCAGTACTATCCCACTCCTCATCAAAAGCAGAGAGATGTCAATCTCCCATCTCTCTGGAGTAGAGGTTACCTGGGCTTCACCCTCTAGCATTTCAATCATAGTAAAGGTATATCACTCCTATTATAAAAACAAAAGGGATAGTTTTTCTTGCCAGTGTTTACCTGTTTTAAATTCTCTTGTTCGTCATTATTTTCTACCATTTAAGCTACAACCTAATGACAAGGTTTTCCATTTTTTTCTTCAGACTTTGTCAAAATAGCTGTATTTCCTTGTTAAAGTCATTATTGACAAAACTCCTTATAACTGTCTATAAATTCCTGTCATAAAACCCAAAGAAACTTGAAGATAAACTGTGGGGACAGATACATATGGACTCAGAAATTCACTGGTGCAACAGTGGAAACCTCTTGGACTGCTATAGTGAGTATCAAGCCCACTGGAGTAGCTATAAATACATTTTACCAGACATCAAAGCCTCAATATGTCATAACAGCAGTTATAATGGCCTTTATTATAGTAGTATTAATTCTAATAGTATACGCTTGTACACAGTGCTTTGTATACAGATACTAAACATACTTAACTCCATGGTCTCTGTCCTCTCACCCCCTCTTGCTCTAGACAGGTTGGGACAGCTCTACACCTCATGCTCAACAGGAAGTAGTTACAGGAACCTGACCTTCATCCCTATTCCCGGGTACAAATAAGAATCTTTTTCTTTTTTTTTTTTTTTGAATTGGAGTCTCACTCTGTCATTCAGACTGGAGTGCAGTGGCCGCTCCCGGTCACTGCAGCCTTGACCTGCTGGGCTCCAGCTATCCTTCCACCTCAGCCTTCCTAGTAGCCGGAATGACAGGCATGCACTACCATGCCCAGCTGATTTTTGATTTACTGTAGAGATGAGGTCTCACCAAGTTGCCCAGGTGGGTCTCGAACCCGCGGGCTCAGGCAATCCACTCACCTCAGCCTCCCAAAGGCGCGGGATTACAGGGTGAGCCACCGAGCCCAGCAAGAATCTTTTAAAATAACAAGAGGAGGAGCTGAAAGGACATAACCTGGATTTAATATACCCGGTGAGCATCCATTTTAGCATTCCCAGGATCTCATGTTTTTCTAGCAGTTCACTTAGCTTACGCTCTAATCAGTAGCCAGGGACAGAACCAGTTTCTCAGAGGTAGTTATAGGTAATTGTTTTACAACCCCCTCCCCAGCTTGTTTTGTACTAATGAGCTTTTCTATTTCAAGTATTTGTCTCCACCCATAAGACTCAAGCTAACCTAATCAGCCCTTCATGACCTACATTACACAAACACACCACCCCCACACCATGGTGGCAGTCATGTGACTAACCTACCTATCTGCCTGCTGTCCATCACCTGGCATCAGTACGTGCACTTACCTGCCCCTTCGTGATGATGTGGAGCAGACCACCACTCAATCACCTTACCGACCTTCCCCCATCAAAGGGAAGGATTAGAAAGGCTCAGCCTCAAGCAACCATTTGCCATTTCCTTGATAAGCTATGGTGTGACCATCTGCTCTTTGAGCTATGACCAGGCCGTGTTTTCTTAAGCTTTGGTCCCCTCCCTCTCTACCCTTGGGGAGGTGAATCCTCTCTTCTCTCTCCCTCTCTTTGCTTTCAAAATAAACTATATTTTCTAATCTAAAAAAAAGAAAAATATATTCTATGCACAAAGTAAGTTATAATACTTTTATACTTTTGCTCAAACTTTGAGGAAAAAAGAGACTATATTATATTTATTTGCTTATTATAATTATGGTATTTATAATAAGTATATTACCAATCATTTCTTCCTCTTTAGAATTTCTATTAGCAAAGGAATAAATTGCTAAAATTGCTTTAAAATATAATTATTTTTACTTTACTCCCACTTTTTGACTGCTATCTCATTACTGTTAAATTTCAATACAGGTAAGCTTTGCAAAGGAGTTTATATTATCGTCCCTTATAGTCAGCACTATTATTGGGAAAAGAGTAAATAAAATTTGTCAATGAGAAATCATGAATGTCACAAAATTAAATATTTATGGAAGAATTTTTTGAATTGTAAAGTTCACAAGGAATGTAAGGTAGCACTATATTTTTAATTCCAAAAAATCTAAAAGTATGTTGTTCTTTTAAAATTAATGCAAACATACATGGTCCTTAACTAGGGGAAGTGAGGACCAGTTGGAAGCCCAAATGTCACCTGTGCATAGATTACTTATGTACCTAATCCTTAACTTGTACCCCACATCTTTATAATAAAACAAGGTTAATAAAATAAATGCAAACAATTGTGCATGTATTTAGAAATGCTAATGCTATATTAAAGGAGCATAGCATTTCTAATAGATTCAAAGCATATAAGAGGTAAATAGTTCATAGTTCTTAATAGACTTTGAAATACTTTTTCCATTAATTACACTATGCCAAGATCATAATCTCCACTACCTTTATAAATAAAAAAGGTAAGCAAAAGAGCAAAGCATTCTGTTGTGAAAGCAAACAACCATGCAAGCATGATGATAAAATAATTGAGAAATTCCTCCTAATGTCAATGAGAAAAGAGGGGATGATGTAGTCTGTCTCTGACAATCTGGAGGTCTGTCTTGAATCCTCATATTTCCTTTTTTATATAATTTATTTATTTACTATAGAGTTGTGGGATACCCTTGAGGATTTACAGCATAAGTAGGTTGCATGCCTGTGAAGTTTGGGCTTCTAAGTGGCTCTCACTCCTCTGGTGGACCAGGTTACCCTTTGTGTTGTTATAAACCTCCCTCCCTTATCTGTTTCCTATGACTGCCCATCCTACCCTTGTGCTAATGTGACTAGTTTTCAGGGCCCACTTATGAGTGAGAACACATGGTATTCAGTTCTTTGTTTGTGATATATCACTTAGCATGATGGTCTCCAATCATATCCAAGTTGCTGCAAAGGCCATAATTTTGTTCTTCCTTATGGCTGCATGGTATTCCATAGTGTATATGTACCACAATTGCTTTATCCAGTCCATTTTTTATAGACAATATAGTTGCAAATTATGCACCTGACAAAGGCCTAACATCCAGTATCTACAAGGAACTCAAAGTGAAAGAAAAAAAAACCATTAAATAGCAGGCAAAGGACATATACAGACGCTTTTCAAAAGAGGACATATAAGTAGCCAATAGATACATAAAAAGATGCTCAGCCTCATTAATCATCAGAGAAACCCAGACTACAATGAGATACCACCTAACTCTGGCAAGGATGGCTATCATGCATACATCAAAAAAACAATAGGTGCTGATGCAGCTGTGGAAAAAAAGAAATGCTTCTTCTACATTGTTGGTGGGAATGTAAGCTAGTTCAACCTCTATGAAAAGCAATGTGGCAATTTTTAAAGGAACTAAAAATTGAGCTACCATGCGATCCACCAATCCCTTCTGGGAATATTTCTGGAGGAACATAAATTGCTCTACCAAAAGGATACCTGCACACACATGTTTATTGTCACACTATTCACAAAAGCACAACCACGAATGCTCATATTTTCTGACTAGACTGCCTAAGAACCCAACTAGTCCACCAAATTGATTGCATCTTTTCATTTTACATATATCTCTCATTAACAGAAATGGGATAAAATGTGAAAGAAAACCAAATAATAAGAAAGAAAACCTCTAGGTTCTCCAAGCTGACGACAAATAAATGTTGGCTGAAAACACTAGACTTTATCCTGTTTAAAAATCTCTTATTAAAAACTAAACTATTTTCTCAAAACTAGCCAATATTTGGTGAAAATATGAGATTATTATAGAAAATATAATTTAATTGTTTCCACGTTAGTTGGCATGATAGATGGTTTAATGGAGAGATAAAGACAGAAAGTAGTCCCTACCTTTGTCTAATAACATACTGAGCTGTTTTTCATCTCAAGAAAATCTAATAAGTTACTGAGTTGACACATCTAAAATGACCAATTTAATCATTTTAGACAATTCAGTAATTAATGAGAAATTTGCCCAGATAAAATCAGTGGTAGAAAATAGTACTGAATGTTAAGGAAATTGAAATGTCCAGATCATAGATTGATCACAATCTCTTGGAGTCAGAAATAAATAAATAAATAAAGAGATTCATCTATTTTTATCATGTCTCTAAGCACAGGGATCCAGCTATCTTTTCTGGGACATTGCATACAAAGCCTCCCAGTAATCAGCCAGACAGGGACCAAGCCAAGGATTGGAAAAATTATGGGTACCATTCAGGTCTTCTCAGACCATGAGTGCCCTACCTATTAAGGCTACTTTCAATTTCTGGACTCTTATGGATTCTAGATAACCATATTTTTCCTCAGTCTCCACTTTTCCTGACCTCTTTTTGGTCCCCAAAAAATGTACACATTCTCTAGAGACACTCTTTTTTTTTTAAACTCATGGTAAAAACTCATTTTACTTATAGCTTTTTTGACAATAGATCATAATTGTCCATTTGATTCAGTGCAGGAACGAAGCCAAGAATAATCCTGCCAGAGCTGCAATGAAAAAAAGTGTAAGTTTCAATATTAAAACAGTCTATCGATATCCTGCCAGTGATATTTTAGGTTACTTAAATCACATAACAAATATAAGAGGTAGGTATTTTCATATGCATATTTTCCATCAAAGAAATGGGTATTCCAAAAGGTAAAATAACCTGTCCAAATTTACACAACTAGTAGATGATGCTTCTGGAATTTGAACTAGAGATTTCTTATAAAACCTTATATGAGTGGGTTCATTATTTTATGGGTAAACAAGATGAGGTTGGCAGTGAAAGATCAACATCTGGTTTGTGACCTTTCTTCTAGCCTCAAGAATCCTAAGGAGTTGGTCCTTGATTCAATCTTCCTTGTTGAAGAGAGCTCAGAGCTGGGACTTCTCTAAACTGAAATAGTCTACACTCACTTTTGTTACCACATGCATCCAAAGTGAGGACATTTGCTAGTTGTTGCCTTTAAGATACGAGACCTCCATTATGTTATGGTTTTATATGCCTATGCTGTATTCTTTTAAAAGCCAAATGAACATGGTGTTAGTTAAATCCTATGGTATCTTGTGAGTTTGATTATTAATCTGAACTTAATACCATGCTGTTGGTTTAGTGCCATGAATTTTGCAGAGACTAGACAGACTGATTTATTTCATACAGCTAACTCACTGCCCGATTTTTGATGAAAGCATGCTCTCATGCCTTCTAATTCAATGTACTCTTCGGTAGAGGGTCATTATTCAGTTTATTACTCTCAGTTGAATTCAAAGTAGCAAAAATATACATTTTTACTAGATAAGATTTTATGTATAATCACTTTCTATTCAACTCTCAGGACCTATGTAAAATTCACACACCTTTTAAAAGTATTTCACAAAACATTCTGTAATGCATACATTATTCCCCTCTTCCTGGCCTTCCATGATATGTGTCTTCTCTATGAGGTGTTTGACATCTAGTTACCATCTGCCTTGTGCTGTGCTCTACTTGTTCCATGTGTGGCTCTTCCTGGCCCCACCAATGAGATACTGAGGTCTTCCAGGAGAGAAATATAGCTTATATTTCTTAAATCACTTTGAAAACTGTCTAGCGCAGTACTCAACATTTAGTAGATATTCAATAGGAACTTCTTAATAAATGAAGCATACTCATGATTTTTAAACTTGTAATGGAATATATTTAGGCATCCACAATTTAAAAGACATTTTTCAGTTTAAATTCAAAGATATCACAGGTCTGATTAAATTGACTTTGTGTTAGAAATATTCCCAAGTAGAAACATTTCATCTGAAAAAGAAAGACCCTGACACTTTCATTAGACAAAGTATTAGATAAATAAAAAGCCAAGTCCTTATCACCAATCAATTTCCAAAGCATAGTCCTTTTAATTTGGCTATGTCCTATCATATGAGGAAGTTTGGAAATCTGTTTTTCTAAAAAAAAACCAAATATCATTTTCTTCTCTAGTTTTGTTGTTGTTGTTGTTGTTGTTGTTTTAGAGAGCTGAACTCAACAAGTTTATTTCTCATTAACAGCTTACAACACACAGTACCTTTGCAGGGCAAGTTGTCCTTACTTACAGTCAGTAAATCTGACATCAGCACATCTTTGAAATGGGTTTTTAGTAGAGCAATGTGTTCTGCAAAGCCAGAACTAAGAACACTGATCTTCCTGAAACAAAATGATTTTTTTTCTCTCAAATAGAGTGGATTTCTTTTCTAAATAAGTTATTATTATTTAGTGCTAAGTTAAATTTTCAGCTAAGAAAAACTTTTGCTTCATTCTTTAAAAAACATATTTAGCAGCAGTGTGGTTATCATTTAAAAAAACAAGCAAGCCATCTAAGAATCCTTTATCAGTGTACTTGATAAAGTAGCCTGGCCAATTTTTCTGGTGATTCTTTATAACTTCCATCACTGCATCTACAGAATCAATCTGTAACCTATACTGAAAGTGGCTAAGAAAAAGAAATAGCTATACGTCTTTAGGTGTTCCAATATATAAAGTTACACTGAAGCAACAAAGTAATTTAACTTCATTATAAGAAATTACTGAAATTGCTGCTATTTCCTGCTTTTTAAGTACTAGAAGAGAAAAAACTACCATAGTATATCTATACCCTAAGTTTTATCATGCATAAAATAGAAAAATATTATTATTTAGAAATGGTATTTCTATCAATCACTTGAATAAATCTTAAGTGATTCTTCTCAGAAAATTAATTAAATGAATATGAATGAATCTCTGTTAATATAAAGGTATTAAACAAAATCAAAATACAATCAAATAAAAATTAGAAGGGTTGAACTAAAACTTTCAACAACCTAGGGAAGTGTTTCTCAGAAGTATTTCAAAAGACATTTGTACCTCAATTATGTGATATGCTTGTTAAAAATCGATAGCATGCCTGTCAAGCAGAAGAGAGGAAACTAAGCTTTTAAAAGTAAAAAAAAATTTTAAAAGCCAGGAAAACAATATATTTTATAATAGCATCAAAATGAATAAGATGCCTAGGAATAAACCTAACTAAGTGAAATACTTGTATACTGAAAACTATAAAACATTGATGAAATAATTTAAACAAAACACAAATGGAAAGACCTCCTGTGTTCATGGACTAGAAGACTTACTGTTGTTAAAATACCTATATTACCTATCTGCCTACAGATTCAATGCGATCCCTATCAAAATCTCAATAACATATTTTACAAAATAAAAAAAATGTAAGGACAAACCCATAGAGCAATGGAGGGGAATAGAGAACCCAGAAATAAATCCATGTATATATGGTCAACTGATCTTCAACAAAGTTGCCAAGAAGACATAATGGGGAAAGGATAGTCTCTTTAATAAATGGTGTTGAGAAATTGGATACCCACATGCCAAATAGATTAAAAACTTAAATGTAGGACTCAAAAATGTAAAACTTCTAGAAGAAAAGCTCAATGACATAAAAACTCCATGAAAGTGTAGGGGAAAAGTCATGACACAAGGCAATTTTTTTTTAGATATATGACACCAAAAGCACAGGCAACAAAAGTGAATACAGACAAATGCAGAAACTAAAAAGCTTCTACACAGCAAGGAAGCAATCAACAAAGTGAAAGAAAATCTATAAGATGGGAGAAACTATTTGTAAACCATATAACTGGTAAGGGGTTAATATCTAAAATATATAAAGAATTCCTATAACTCAATAGCAAAAATAATAATAATAACCAATTAAAAATGAGCCAAAGACTTGAATAGACACTTCTCTAAACAAGACATAAAAATGACCAATGGTTATATGAAAAAATGCTCAACATTTTAACCTCAGGGAAGACAGATCATAGCCACAATGAAGTATCACCTTATATAAGTCAGGATGACTATTATTAAGAAAACAAAAGATACCAAGTTTTGGTGAAGATGTGGAAAAATTAGAACTCTTGTACACTGTTGGTTGGAATGTAAAATAGGAAGAAAGTATTACGGTTCCTTAACATCCAAAGGAATAGAAATCAGAATCTTAAAGAGAACCGCTATGCTTATTGCTGCACTGTTTACAATAGCCAAGATGTGGAAACAGCATAAATGTCCATCATCAGATGAATGGATAAAGAAAATGTGGTATATATGCATACATACAGTAGGATACTATTTAGCCTTGAAAAAGCAGGAAATTCTGCAACAAGTGGCAGCATGGATAAACCTTGAGGCCATTATGATAAGTGAAATACGGCAGTCACAGAAAGACAAATACTGCATGATTCCACTTATAGGAGGTATCTAAAATGGTCAAATTTGTAGAGCCAAAGGTTAAAATGATGGTTAAAAAGTGGCTGGGGAAAGGGAAATGGGAAGTTATTAATCAAAAGATGTAAAGTTTCCATCAAACCAGACAAATAAAATCTAGAGGTCTTCTGTACAACATTGTTCTGTCCTCTGTCAACAATATTGCATTGTATACTTCAAAATTTGTTAAAGGGGTTAATCTTATGTTAAATGTTCTCAATAAAAGTAATTAATTATTAATATAATACAATTAAATTAATTTTTTAAAACTACATGTAAGGAAAAAATAAAGCTATAAGGCATAGGGATCTTGGGTAATTTAGTGTTGAGACAAATAATCTTACATATTTCAACAGTTCTTGGGAACATTGCTTTATTATAAACTAGTAAAGTTGTTGCTGGTTATAATAATGTTAGTCAATGTTCTTACTACATTGAATTCGGAATAGTTCTATTAATGAAAGGAAGACAATGTACATTAGGTTATGCCCCCAAAATTGCTTAAAAATAAATTTCAGCATTTAAAAGAACAAGCATCAGTAATCTTGGAGATACACGTAAGCAAAATGCATTATAACACTGGAAAAATCAGACATTGGTCTCAGCATGGATACTGAAAATAAAGCATGAGGAGTTAGGTTATTTCTCACTATAAGTAAATAAAATTCTTATCTTGAAATAACTAGGTATTCTAGAAATATTAAGTAATTAAAATGAAATAGCTCAATATTAAATATAATACATAAAATTAAGAAAAGTTAAATAAAACTAAATATGGTTATAATACCATGATTTTGAAGTAGTTTTATTAAAAACTATCTACTTTCAAGCCGGGCTCGGTGGCTCAGCCTATAATCCCGCGCCTTTAGGAGGCTTAGGTGAGTGGATTGCCTGAGCCCGCAGGTTCGAGACCCGCCTGGGCAGGCAAGACCTCATCTGTACAATAAATCAAAAAAAATCAGCCGGGTGTGGTAGCACGTGCCTGTAATTCCGGCTACTCAGAAGGCTGAGGCGGAAGGATGGCCAGAGTCCAGCAGGTCGAGGCTGCGGTGGCCAGGAGCGGCCACTGCACTCCAGTCTGGGCGACAGAGTGAGACACCAACTCAAAAATAAAAACAAAAACAAAAAAAGCTATCTACTTTCAAGTAGGCAATACACTATAGAGTAGTGAGGTAGATTTTTCTGTCTTTTTGAAAACTTAAGATAAATTTTAAAAAGTAACTTCAATATACTTAGAGAAATAGATCTATAGTGGTAATGCTGGAATAAATTAGCCTGGACAGTTTTGAAGGAAACAATGAAATATAGATAAACACATTTTATGTTGCAGAATAATGTATGGCTACTCCTGTTGTAAAATAAAATGCAAATCAGAACCTCCACCTACTTTTCATTTTTGAAAATTTATTTCTTTGGTTTAAAAAATACCAAACTTTGCCTCCAAGATTTTTTTCATAATTCCCAGGCTTGCCATTCCTCACTGGGCCTCACTATATCACAGAAGTCTGAACTTTAAAAATTTTCCTGTCCAATAAAGTCTTTCTTGAAGAAAAAAAAACTGCAACTGTTCAAATCTGCCAGCTGATTACAAAATGACACAGATGGTCACACTTTTACTTCTGAGAGACAAATAAACAATTATAATCCTATTCAAAAATGCTCTCAAAAAATGATTTTTAAAATGACAGAAAATTAGTAAAGACAGAATATTTGAAATACACTATTAATTTACTTAATTCACATTTATAGCAACTTCACATAACAGCAGAATACACATTGTTTTCAAGAACATGGAATGCTTACCAAGATAAATCATATCCTGGGCCACAAAACAAATCTCAGTACATGTAAAAGAATTCATGTTATACAAAATATGTTTCATGACCATAAGAAAATTAAATTATAAATCAATAACAAAAATATACCTAAAAATCTATAAATATTTGAAAACTAAAGAGCACAAGTTTAAATGACCATGGATCAAAGAAGATAACAAAGGGGAAACTGCAGTGTATTTTGAAGTGAATAAAAACAAAAAAACGTAAAACAGGGGATGCTGCTGATCAGTAATTAGAGAGAAACGTATTGCTGTAAATCCCTATATTAAAAAATATAAAGGATCTCAAATAAATTACCTCAACTACTACCTTAGAAGCCAAAAAAAATTTTTTTAACTCAAAATAAGCAAAATAAAGGAAATAAAGATCACAGGTCATTTTTTTTTTTACATTTACAGTAAAACTGAAAAACAATAGACAAAAACAAAAGGTCAATAAAAATGAATTTATCACAATTAAGGTCATATATAACAAACCCACACTAACATCATACTCAATGGGGAAAAGTTGAAAGCTTTTTTGCTAAGATCAGAAACAAGACAAGGATGCCCACTCGTGCAACTACTATTCAATATAGTACTACTGAAAGTCCTAGCCAGTGCAATTAGAAATAAAAGGAATCCAAATTGGAGAGAAAGAAGTTAATTGTCCCTGTGTGCAGATGACATAATGCAAATAGTCAAAGACTCCTCAAAATTAGAGCAGTCTTGAACAAAAAGAACAAAGCTGGAGGCATCACACTATCTGACCTCAAAATATGTTACAAAACTATAGTAGCCAAAACAGCATGGTACTGGCATAAAAACAGGCACATAGAGCAATGGAACAGAAGAGGAGCCTAGAAACAAATTCACTTATTTTAAACCAACAGATTTTGACAAAGGTGCAAAGAACATACAATGAAAAAGGATACTCTCTTCAATAAATGGTGCTGAGGAAATCAGCCTTCCATATGCAGAAGAACACATTAGACCTTTACATTACACCACATTAAAAAATCAAATCCAAACAGATTTTATATTTAAATGTAAGAACCAAACCCATGAAACTACTAGAAGAAAATATAGATGAGACGCTCTATGGCATTGATCTGGACAATTATTTCATAGATATGACTCCAAAAACACAGGCAACAAAACCAAAAATAGGTAAATGAGATTATATCAAAGTAAAAAGCTTCTTCAAAAAAAATCAACAAAGAAGACAACCTAAAGAAAGGGAGAAAATATTTGCAAGTAATACATCTAATAATGAATTAATATACAAAATATGTAAGACACTCAAACAATTCATAACAAAGATAAGGGAAACTTTGCACATATTAGTGGGAATGTAAATTAGTATTCCAATTATGAAAAATAGTATGGAGGTGTCTCAGAAAACCAAAAGTAGAACCATCATTTGATTAAGCAATCTTACTTCTAAGTATGCATACAAAGGAAATAAAGTCAGTATGTCAAAAATACATCTGCTCTCTCAGGATTCTTGCAGCACTATTTACAATAGCCATGATATGGAATCAACCTATCAATGGAGAAATAAAGAAA
The DNA here is from genome assembly GCF_000164805.1 of Carlito syrichta. Classification (NCBI taxonomy): domain Eukaryota; kingdom Metazoa; phylum Chordata; class Mammalia; order Primates; family Tarsiidae; genus Carlito; species Carlito syrichta. The sequence goes on along the minus strand of NW_007248081.1, from coordinate 1,106,505 downwards.
ATTATACATACAATTTTTATATATTTATATATAATTTATAAATAGTTATATAATAAAATACTAGTCAGTCATTAAAAGAATGAAATCCTGTCATTTGCAACAACATGTATGAATCTGAAGTACATTATATTAAATGAAATAAGTCATCTACAGGAAAACAAATACCACATGATCTCACCTACTGGTAGAATCTAAGAAAGTTGATCTCATGAAAGTGGAGAGTGGAATGTTAGTTACTAGGAGCTGGGGCAGTGTTGGTGGTCGCAGCAGCAAGTATTGGATAAATGTTAGTCCAAGAATACAAAATTTTAGTTAGATAGTGAATGCATTCAAGAGATCTATTGTACAACATAGTGAATATAGTTAATACCGATACACTGAATTCTCTAAAAGTGCTGAGAGTAGAATTTTAGTGTTGTCACTACAAAAATAATAACTTTGTGAAGTAATGAATAGTTAATTCGATAAATTTAGCCATTCCATAATGTAAACATATTTCAAACATCATATTATACACAATAAAAATATATATTTTTTACTCTCGCAACTCTGCTTGGTTACACTTGGCTTCACACGAGTGACTTTAATAATGGGGAGAGAAAAAAGACTTCCTTGGGAGGCCTCAGATTGGCCATGTTGTGGTCTCTCTTTCCTTCAGGGGCACAACAGGTCCTAGGGAACAAAATACATAAATTTTATCTGTCAACTTTAAAATTAAAAAATAAGTAAAATAATTTACTGCACAAAAAAATGAAAGTATCTTTAGCCAGAGAGATCAGCAAAGAACTAAAGAGGTTAGACACAAATTTTCAATAACAGGAATGCATGTGATAAATCACTGTAAAGTCTACTGATATTAAAAGAATAATAAGATAATAATATTTTTAATTTTATGCTAACAAATTGACAATTTGACTGAAACATACACATTCCTTGAAAGACACAAACTACTGAATCTCACTGGGGGAAAAAAAAGATAATCCAAAAATCTCTATATCTATTAAATAAATTAAATATATATTTAAAAGTTGTCCCACTAAGAAAACTGGCGAATTCTACCAAACATGTAATCATGAAATCATATCAACTATATTCTCTTTCTCTCTCTCTCTCTCTGTCTCTCTCTTTCTTTCTCTCCAGCACTTCAATTGAAAGTACTTCCTCCCTCTTACTATGAGATCAGCATTACCCAGTTAACAAAACCTGATGAAGATATGACAAAAAAAAGGAAATTTCCCACCATAACCAAGTAGTGTTTATACCAAAAGGCAAGGTTGATTTAAATTATAATAGTAATAGTAATAATAATAATGATAAAATTTAATTCACTGAACAAGAAAAAAACTTTTTTTTAGAATTTGAAATATTCAATTTATTTGAGAATTACCTAGATATAAGTATATAAATCAAATAAAATTCACTTGGTTATGTAGTATAGATTACCATACAACCCATGTCTTCTTAAGAAATTTCTCATATGAGAAATTTCCTGATTTTTTCTCATTTATTTTATTTTATTTATTTATTTATTTTTTGAGTTGGAGTCTCACTCTGTCGCCCAGACTGGAGTGCAGTGGCCACTCTCGGCCACCGCAGCCTCGACCTGCTGGGCTCCGGCGATCCTTCCGCCTCAGCCTTCCGAGTTGCCGGAATTACAGGCATGTGCTACCACACATGGCTGATTTTTTTTGATTTATTGTACAGATGAGGTCTCGCCTGCCCAGGCGGGTCTCGAACCCGCGGGCTCAGTCAATCCACTCACCTCAGCCTCCCAAAGGCGCGGGATTACAGGCTGAGCCACAGAGCCTGGCTATTTTATTTTTATATATTTTTTTTTTATTATAAAGATGTGGGGTACAATTCAGGGTTAGGTATACAAACGTTGATTATGGAGGCACCCTTGTTGATAAGATATGCCCCTCCCTCCCCTAGCAGTTTCCCTCAACTGTCAATCCCACCCCCGTCTCCTGACAGTTTCCCACTACTGCCAATCCCTTTCTTATAGTATTATAATTGTTCAAGGTTTGCTTATGAGTGAGAACATATGCTACTCTGTTCTTTGTTTCTGTGATAGATCACTGGGTATGATTGACTCCAAATCCATCCAAGTTGCTGCAAAGTCCATATGTTTGTCTTTCTTTATGGCTGCATAATATTTCATTGTGTATATGTACCACATTTTTTTACCCAGTCTAGCTCCGATGGGCAACATGGTTGGTTCCACATTTTTGCTATTGTGAATAGAGCTGTAACAAATATACGTGTGCAGGTATCTTTTTTGTAGAATGATTGAGTTCCTCGGGGTATACTCCCAATAGGTGAATTGCTGGGTCATATGGGAGGTCAATTTCTAGTTCTTTCAGAAATCTCCACACTGTCTTCCAGAGAGGTTGCACTAGTCTGCATTCCCACCAGCAATGTAGAAGTGTTCCTTTTTCTCCGTATCCTCGCCAGCATCTGTTGTTTGTTTTATTAATGTTGGCCATTCTTACTGGGGTTAGGTGGTATCTCAATGAGGTTTTGATTTGCATTTCTCTGATGATGAGTAAGGCTGAGCGGTTTTTCATGTAATTGTTGGCCGCCCATATATCTTCTTTTGACAAGTATCTCTTCATGTCTTTTGCCAACTTTTTAATGGGGGTGTTTGTTTTTTCCCTTTGAGCACGTTTGAATTCCTTGTAGATCCCAGATGTTAGGCCTTTGTCAGAAATCCAGTTGGCAAATATTGTTTCCCATTCTGTGGGCTGTCTCTCTGCTCTCTTGATGATTTCTTTTGCTTTGCAGAAGCTCATTAGTTTCATGAGGTTCCACTTATCTTTCTTATTTCTTAAGGTATTGGCCTTTAGGGTTCTGAATAGGAATTGGTTCCCAGTTCCAATTTCCACAAGGGTGTCCCCTGCGTTTTCTAAGAGTCTTATAGCTTGAGGTTTTACGCTTAAATCTTTGATCCATTTAGAGTTGATTTTTGTGTATGGTGATAGGTAGAGGTCCTGTTTCAATCTTCTGCATATGGTCGGCCAGTTTTCCCGGCACAATTTACTGAATAGGTTCTCCTCTCCCCAGTGGTTGTTGTTGGAGGCTTTGTCAAAGAAGAGTTGGTTGTGGAATTTAGACTTTGCTTCCGGAATCTCTATCCTGTTCCATTGGTCTATGTGCCTGTTCTTGTACCAATACCAGGCTGTTTTGATTACTGTAGACTTATAGTAAAGTTTGAAGTCTGGAATTGTGAAACCTCCTGTTTTGTTTCTTTCACTAAGGATTGTTTTAACTATTCGTGGTCATTTATGTTTCCATGTGAATTTCTGTATTGTCACTTTCAAGTCTGATAAAAATGATGTTGGTAATGTAATGGGTATTGTGTTGAATCGATTGATTGCCTTCAGTAGAATGGACATTTTTGTTGTTGTTGTTGTTGAGTTGGAGTCTCACTCTGTCTCCCAGACTGGAGTGCAGTGGCCGCTCCCGGCCACCGCAGCCTCGACCTGCTGGGCTCCGGCGATCCTTCCACCTCAACCTTCTGAGTAGCTGGAATGACAGGCATGCGCTACCATGCCCGGCTGATTTTTTGATTTATTGTAGAGATGAGGTCTCGCTGCCCAGGAGGGTCTCGAACCCACGGGCTCAGGCAATCCACTCACCTCAGCCTCCCAAAGGTGCGGGATTACAGGCTGAGCCACCAAGCCTGGCTAGAATGGACATTTTAACAATGTTGATTCTTCCTATCCATGAGCATGGAATATTTTTCCATTTGTTTGTGTCTTCTTGGATTTCTTTGAACAGTGTTTTGTAGTTCTCATAGTAAAGGTGTTTCACCTCTCTGGTTAGGAAGATGCCGAGATATTTCATTGTGTGTGTGTGTGTGTGTGTGTGTGTGTGTGTGTGTCTATTGTGAATGGGATTGTGCTTTTAATTTGGGCCTCTGCCTACTTATTGTTGGTGTATAGGAATGCAACTGTCCATTGCACATTTATTTTGTACCCTGAGACTTTGCCAAAGTCCCTTATCAGTGCAAGCAGGTTTTTGACAGATTCTCTTGGATTTTCAAGGTATAGAATCATATCATCAGCAATTATCTCAGTATATGCAGCAAAAGCATTTGATAAAAATCTATATCCATTCTTGACAAAAACTCTTGGAAAAATTGGAATAGACTAGAATTTCATCAATCTCATAAAGAGCATCTACCAGATTCTGGTCAAAATAGCCAACTAAAGGCATAACACAATTGCAGCTCTTTGCAGAGAAACCTATATAGAGGCATAGACCTAGGACTTTGAAGGTCAACCTGAAAACTAAAACTGAGGTCTATCACATGGTCACCTGTGGACACAGAGGACAGACAGTTCCCAGCACCCGACACCCTAAATGTGACCCTGATATGTGAGAAAGAGAGCACCTTGGAAACAGAAGTGGTATGTGGAAACAACAGCTTTTCTTCTCTACTCACCTCCTGTGAGCCTCTGCATTCTCAGCCAAAGGAGATGCAGTCCAGCTGGGCACAGAGGGCTGCCCTAAATAGTGACAGAGGCATTGACAGGTGCCACATGGAACCTGGAGAACTCCAGTTTCCAGGTGCCTCATGCTGCAGCTATTGATCCCCTCCCTCACAGAGAGGCTCAGCAGGAAACACCCTGTGAAGGGAAGTCTGTGTTGCATGAGGAATCCCCCTTACTCTCCCCAGTACCCAGCAAGGGTAGTGTGACCAGTCCAGGGAAGTTTCTCTGGTACCAGCAAGCTATTGCATCCTAGGTCAAGGCTGCAGTCCCTCAGGGGACTGTCATTGCTTCCTGAGTGCTTCCCACAGAGCGGGGGAGGATATAAGAGGCAGAGCACATCTGCAGAGTTTGAGTGGTAGTAGTGGCCCTACCCACCTGTGGCCAGATGAAGAAATTTTAAAATGTCCCACTACTTTCCTTCTCCCCTGGGCAAAAGTGGCAGTCCTGTCCAGCAAAGGCAAAAGAGGCAGTCCTGGCCACTCCACACCCCCAAGAGCACCTGAGCCATAGTAGAGTCATATGATCTCACCTGGATACCTACCGATTCTGCTGACAAACAGTCTAAGGAGGAAGATGTCCTTGGAACTCCATTCAAAACCCCTGTTGCCTGTCTAGGAGTGGAAGAAACACTCTGTTCCCTCCAGACCACACTGATGAAGTGCTTCCAGATAGTTTTCCCCCAGATTACTACCCTTCCTTCCACTGCTGCCCACCCCACAGACAGGTCAGAAGAGGGAGATCAGGCAAGAAAAAAAAAAAAAAGGAGAGAGAGAGAGGAGTAAGTCCTCACAGATGAGGAGGAGCCAGTTAAAAAACACTAGCACTCCCCAAAGCCTTGAGGAATCAACATTCACAAAAGGGTTTCCTAGATGCCAAGCCATGGAACCCAACCAGGATAACCTGTCCCTGATGACAGACATAGAATTCAGACTACCGGTGGCAAAGACTCTCAATGAGACTCATGAGATGGTGAACACATAGATCCTCTAGGTCTTAAAAGCAGTGCAGGAAGAGAAAGCTGAGCTGGCCATTATAAGAAAAGACCAATCTCAATTCCTGGAAATGAAAAATTATTTCCAAGAAGTTCAAAATCCAATAGCAAGCCTTAGCAGGAGAAGTTACCAGGCAGAGGAAAGAAATGCAGAGCATGAGAATCAAACTATTGAATTCACCCAGCTCAACAAAAACAAGGACAAAAAGCTCAGGAAAAATGAACAAGATCTATGAGAAGTTTGAGATTATGTAAAGAGACCAAATCTACAGTTGATTGGCATCCCTGAGAGAAAAGGAGAAACAGAACACCCTAGAAAAAGCCTTCCAAGATGGCATCCAAGAGAATTTCCCCTATCTCAGTAGAGAGGTAGCCATACAGACACAATGGATTCAGAGAACTCTTGTAAGATGTTACATGAGAAGACCATCCTCAATACATAATAATCCATTTCCCCAAGGTGAGCATGAAAGAAAAAATTCTGAAGGCTAGAGAGAAGAAATAGGCCACCTAAAAAGAAAGACTCATCAGAATTTCAGCAGTCTTCTCAGCAGAATCCCTAAACACCAGAAGAAATAGAGATCCCATCTTTAACATTCTTAAGGAAAATAAACTCTTGCCAAGGATTTCTTATCCCACCAAGCTAAGCTTCATTAATGAAGGAGAATCAGAACCTTTTCCAAAGGTGCAATGCCTAAGAGAATATGCTACCTTCAGACCTGAATTTCAGAAGATACTTAAGACAGTTCTAAACACATAAATGAAAGAACAGTTCCACCCAAAACAAAACTACAGACAACCATAGAGTTTACAGACCATATAAATCAACCACAAAACCTAAAATGCAAAACAGCCTCTTAATAGCAATACAACAGGAATAAACCTCCATATGTCAATAATTAACTTAAACATGAATGAATTGGTTGCACCACTCAAGAGGCATAGAATAGCAAATTAGATAAAGAAGTATGATCCATCCTTCTGCTGCCTTCAGGAAACCCATCTCACTGCAAATGGCACCCACAGGCTCAAGGTAAAGGGCTAGAGAAAGATCTCCTAGGCAAATGGAAAACAAAAAAGAGCAGGAGTAGATATTCTTATATCAGTCAAAATATATTTTAAACCAAAAAATGTCTAAAAGGACTCTGAATGACACTATATAATGATAAAAGTTTCAATCCATCAGTAAGCAATATCCATCATGATATATATATACAGACCCAACATAGGAACACCCAGATTTATAAAACAATTGCCAATTAAACTAAGAAAGGACATAGACAGCCATACAATTATATTTGGAAATTCAAATACCCTACTATCAGCCTTAGATAGATTATTATCAAAGTAAAAAATTAAAAAGGAAATTCAGAACCTTAATTGACACTTGACCAATTGGGCCTAATAGACATTTACAGAACACATCACCCAACAAACCCAGAATATACATTCTTCTCATCAGTACATGGAACACACTCAGACATAAATCAAGCATGAACAAACTTCAAAAGATGAAAGTCGAGCAAACAACTTCTCAGTCCAAAGTGAAATAAAAATAAATATCATTGCCAACAGGAGCCAGGGCTAACACAGAAATCAAGGCAGAAATAGGATTCACACTTCCAGACTTCAAACTTTACTACAAGGCTACAGTAACCAAAATAGCCTGGCACTGGTACAAAAATAGACCCATAGACCAATGGAATAGGACAGAGAATCTAGAAATAAAACCATGAAACTTCAACCAACTCATCTTTGACAAAGCTGACAAAAACAAACATTGAGGAAAGGAAACCATATTTAGCAAATGATGCTAGAAAAATTGGCAAACCACATGCAAAAGAATTAAACTGGACCCCCAATTTACCACCATATACAAAAATTAACTCAAAATGGATCAAGGACTTAAATGTGAAACCTCGAGCTATAAGAGTCTTAGAAGAAAACTTAGGAAACATCCTACTGGATATCAGAGTGAGCAATGAATTCATAACGAAGTTCTCAAAAGCAAATGCAGCAGCAAAAGCTAAAATTTACAAATGGGACCTTATCAAGCAAAAGAAATCATCAAGAGAGTAAAGAGACAAACCAACAGAATAGAAAAAATATGTATTTGCAACCCACAAAGGCCTAACATCCAGAATCTACAAAGAAACCAAGCAAAGTGAAAGGAAAAAACAAACTACCCCATTAAAAAGAGTGCAAAGGATATGAACAAACATTTCTTGAAGGAAGATGTACAAGCAGCCAACAAACATATATATATATTAAAAAAAAAAAAACTCAGCTTCACTAATCATCAGAGAAATGCAAATCAAAAGTACAATGAGAAACTATCTCATACTAGTTTAGATGGCTATCATTAAAAAGCCCAAAGAAAAGCCGGGCTCGGTGGCTCAGCCTAATCCCATGCCTTTGGGAGGCTGAGGTGAGTGGATTACCTGAGCCCGCAGATTCGAGACCCACCTGGCCAACTTGGCGAGACCTCATCTCTACAATAAATCAAAAATGAGCCGGGCATGGTAGTGCACGCCTGTAGTTCCAGCTACTTGGAAGGTTGAGGCGGAAGAATTGCTGGAGCCCAGTAGGTTGCAGCTGCGGTGGCCGGGAGAGGCCACTGCACTCCAATCTGGGTGACGGAGTGTGACTCCAGCTCAAAAAAAATTAAATTAAATTAAATTAAAAAGTCCAAAGAAGAACAAGTGCTGACAAGGTTGTAGAGAAAAGGGAACACTTTTACACTGTTGGCAGGCATGTAAGTTAGTTCAACCTTTGTGGAAAGTAGTGTGGTATTTTCTTAAAGAACTAAATATGAGCTACCATATGATCCAGCAATCCCACTTCTGAGAATGTTCCCAAAGGAACATAATCAAATCATTCTCCCAAAAGACATTTGCATACATATATTCTTTGCACCACTATTCACAATAGCAAAAACATGGAGCCACCCAAAAGCTCATTGAAAGTAGACTAGATAAAGAAAATGTGGTCCATATACGCAATGAAATATCATGCAGCCATAAAGAAAAAAAAAGTTATGTCCTTTGCAGCAGCATGGATACAACAAGAGATCATCACTCTAAGTGAAATAAAAAACAGAATACCATATGCTCTTATTCATAAGTGGGCCCTAAACTCTGGACATGCAAACACAAAGGCACTTCTTAAAGATGAAGGGGGGTGGATACGTGACACACAACCACTCATTGGGTACCACATCCACTACCAGGGGGAGAGAGGGCTCACTAAAGCCCAAACCTCACCTGCATGTAATTTACTTATGTGACAAATCTTCACATGTATCCCACAACTTTAAAATAAAAATGATTTTTTTTTTAAAAAAAGAGCATCTATCAAAAACCTTCAACTACTATAGAATTTAATTAAGAAGTCCTGATGGTTTTTCTACCTAAGATAAGAAACACAACATGTCTGCTACTTGAACTTCTGTTCAACATTACACCAGAAGTTCTAGTAAATGCAATAAGCTGGGAAAAACAAAATAAAAGTCACCAGATTAAAAGAGAGGATGTAAAACAATCTTTTGTTTGACAGCCAAGATGTCTATGCAGAAAATATGAAAGCTACAAAACAGCTATTATGAAATAGTTAGATATAAATCTGACAAAAGATATGCCAATCAGACACACTGAAAACTACAAAATATTGCTGAAGTGAAATAAAGATAAATTATCTTCTTCATGAGTCACAATACTCAATATTGTTAAGACATCAATTACCCCCAACTTAATTAATATATTCATTGCTATACCTTTTAAATTCTAGCATTTTTGTTGTTGTTGTTGTTGCTGTTGCTGTTGATCTGATTCTTAAATTCATATGAAAAGACAAAGGCCCTAAAATGCCTTTAGAAACTCTGCAAACAAAGCAGAACAAATATGAAAGAGTAATACTTTCTAATTTCAAGACTTATTACAACAGTGTCATGACATATAGATCAATAGGATAAAATAGAATTCAGAAGTAAGTCTACACATATGTGGGCAGTGGGCTTTTGAAAGCAATGCAAAGATAGTCAGTGGGGAAAGCCTAATCTTTTCAACAAATTATACTGTGCAGAAAAAAAGTAAACATCTTTTCGTGCCTCACATTATATATAAAAATCAACTTAAAATGAATCATAGCCTATATGTAAAACTTAAAACTAGAAAACTTCCAAATGAAAACATAAGGGAAAATATTTTTAACCTTAGCTTGGGAGAGGATTTCTTAAATACCATGCCAAAACCACTATTCATAAAGCAACAAATTGATATATTAAACTTCAACAAGGTTAAAAACTTCTGCTCTAGCAAAGACACTATTAAGAGAGTGAAAGGTAAGCCACAGACTGGGAGTGAATGCTTCCAAAGTATAGATCTGATAATGGACATGTATGCAAAATATATGATGACCCTCAAAAATGAATAAAAGAAACCACTCAATAACAGAGTGGGTTGACTTGAATAGACTCTTGACCAAAGAAAACACACAGATGTCAAATAAGCACAGAAAGAGATTCAACATAATTAGTCACTAGGGAAGTATAAATTGAAACCACAATAAGCTACTGCTACATGCCTATTGACACAGATAAAATTTAAAATGCTGACCATACCGAGTATTGGTGTGGACGTAGAGCAACTACTACTCCCACACACTGTTGGTTGAAATGTGAAATGGCACAACTACTTTGCAAAATATTCTGGCAGATATGGTGTTTAATAAAAATCATTAAAACTACTGTTTCTTGAATTCAACCTTATAAAGAAACAGAAGTAAAGCAATCAGAATTGCTCAACTTCCATTAAATATTTCTCTATAAAGTCAGCATTAGATTCAAAATGAAATATTTAAAACACAAAGAACAGCAACACTTTTCGTTCTTATTTTATGAATACTGCTGTCTCATAGCAGTATTGAGTCATCTCTCTTTTACCTTCAAATATTCCCCAAATGGATTTGACCAAGTAGCCATGTATCTCCTTGTTCCATTATGAAACAGATTTCTGTAACCTCATGGCCATAGATGCCTTAAAGAATCTATGGATAGAAATCAAAGATTTGTAAGTGTGGATGAAAAAAAGTTATATTTTCCCTAATCTTTAAGTGCAGTTTAGAATTTCCCTCAAATAAGAACTTAGGTAACAAATCACAATAGTGTTAGCATTGCATTACCTATCAGTTTGTCGCCAGTAGAAACTGCTTATATTTCCGTATTGCTTACTGTTCTTGCAGATCTTAAATGGTGTTTTACACTTATCAATACCTCAGTAATCAAAGAGCGCTTACTTTTTTTCAATACAAATTTTGTTTTACATGTTTGTATAATTGTATTTCAGTATAACCAGTTTGCCTTCCCAATATACACGCTTTATTTTATGCGTATAAAACATACTGAGAAGGCATCCACAAGCTTCAACTGCCTACAAAAGGGCTAAGTTATCAAAAAGTTTAAGAATTCCTGTTTTTAAATGCTTTTCTTGGCCCCACACCCAATTCTGTTCATCCAAATTATAGGAAACAGGTTAGATCCTTTCTTGGTTCTGATAGAAACTGATTAAGAGAAAAGCACAGCAGTCACAATCCCCTAAGCAGACAAATTCAGTGCTCATCATTTCCAAGAATACAGCTCCTTTATTCTGGGTAAAATAAAAAAAAAAAAACATTCCACAGATGCCAGATCCCTGTATCACTGGCTTACAGATGGGTTTCCTGCCAGTCAACAAATGCGGTTGCCAGGGTTTCTGCTCTGACATTCTGATAAGGTTGGTGTCATGCCTTTATAAAGAAATGACATTTTTTAAGGCAAATGATCATTCATGATGGCCTTCCGACACTGTCCATATGCAATGAAGTAGTCGAGTCAGTCAGATCTGAGTCACAGGCCATTTACTTTACTTCAGTCAACAATGAGCCCACTTATTTCCTGCTGCTTTTTAAATCTCACAATGACAGTCGTTCTGTTGTTTCATGGAACTACCTTCACAGCTTCTTAGAAAGTATAAGCGTTAAATGGCATATATGTAGAGTACATGAGCATGCATGTATATACTGTGGTTTTTAATGTTTAGAATTTGTATGATTCTAAACTCACACACACATCTTTTTTGGGAAAGATGGAAATGGCAGTACTGACAGTAAACTAACAGATTAATATCCGTGTTTCTAGTATTAATGTCAGCCTGATTTGTTTTCAAGCAAAATTCAGCATGCATTACAATGCACTGCATAAACATGAATGCATTAAATAGCAAAATTACTACCCTATTCATATTATTAGTGGGTACATAAAAAAATAGAAAGTAGGAGTTCATATATAATAGATATATATTACTAGTTGTATATATATAACTAGTAATCAAGGACTAGAAGATTACCTCAAGATTTTTTTTTTTTTTGTAAGCACAAAAATACCCTTGAAATCAGTGGGTGTTTTGTTCAAGGAAAGAAGGAAAGACACAAAGTCATGTGCCCTAGTTCCAAAATAAATTTTTTGTTCCTTGCATTACCGATATGTATTGCTGTATTTCATTTAACAAGCATAGGCATGTGACTGCCTGCAGTTTCTATAAACCTGGAGACAGTCAAGAAGCTAGAGGAAAGAAAATTCCAAAAATGAGATTCAAAGACTGTCCTCTATAGACTGCTCTGCTAAATACAGGAACTATTTATACAATATTAGTTCATTCATTTGTATAATGGAAGGTACTGCCTTACTCAAAAGGTGGCTGTGGGTATTAACTGAAATAAGATACAAGTCAAGTGCCTGGCAAAAAGTAACTGCCCAATAAATATTAATTCCATTATCTCTTCCCTCTTTAAATGACATTTCAAGGCTTTATAAAGCACAGTGTTTAATGAAATACCCACTTTGGTCAAACTCCTTAGATGAAGGATGTCAGAATAAAATACTCTCAGGCCCTGGAAAACTGTGAACCAGTTATGTGAAATAGTGAGCTCGATTAAATGGAGAACGTGATCCCAGCTAAAACTGTACACTTTGTAAACATTAAATTACACTGTATGGACCAAATAAAGCACCGAGATGGCAGTATTCAGTCTACTTGGAAAACCAGCTACAATTGAAGCATGGAAGTCTCCTTAAAAATAGGTCACATGACATAATGCTACTCTATTGGTGTCATCATTATTATCATTATTTTTAATTATTGAACCAAGTCAACTCCAGATGCTAAAGAAATTTGTTCAGGGCCCACACAAGTTAGGGCATTGAACCCTAGAACAAAATTCTGCTTCTCTGAGCAATAGCGATTTGCTTTTGTGACACTGCTCTGTGTAAGAAAAGGACAAAACAGTAAAAACTGAGGCATAGGCAGAACAAAGGAACAGCCTCTGTGTACTGCTAGTCCCTTACCCAGAGGCACAAGTATCTCCCAAAGAGTGCCCTGCACTGCAAGATAGCAATCCAAATAGAAAGTTCTCTTTAGTGGGTATGTATTTTATATTCTTTAATTAAAGTATGACTTTTGTGTTTGCTGGCTCAAACATTCTACTAAAGACATTTTGTATGAGACAGTTTAGTTTCCCTCATTCATTTTTGCCTTTTTTGCAAGTTAGGATAAATATAAATCATGTGTCCAGCCACACCTGACTATTAATACCGCCCGACTGGGGAATTTAGGAATGTGAAAAGGTTACGTGAATTTGATTCATCTACTCTCTGACACTGTCGTGTTGGGAATACTGAGATGCCACCAAAAGGTGAAATGTAAGCCGCATTTCTTAGGTGGGCATGGGCCACTTTCCTGTGCTGAGTGATCTGACTTCAGATGTGTGTCCCTCCTCTGATCTATGAGTGACTGCCTGGACCTGTGGAAACTGCGAAGTAAAGACTGGTGTGCATGGATATTCACAAGGCATAGCCAGCCCTCAAGTTAGTAAGGTTGCTGGTTTATGATCAACTGGGGGTATCAGGAATATGACCAAGTAGTAATAATGAGAAGAAGTGGGAAAGACTGGTTCAGGCTTATATACATTCTTTGGGATCAGACACTCACTGAGGCTGAGGATAGATCAGGATAGCCAGGAAAGAGGAAGGGGAGTATGGGAAATATCTCACTGGTGACACATTCCTCCTCAGAACTGGAACTATGCCAGATGCCCACTTTCACCACTGCTACTCGACATAGTACTGGAAGCCATAGACAGAGCAATCAGGCAAGAGAAAGAAATAAAGGGTATCCAAATTAGGAGAAAAAAATCAAACTATCTCTATGCTGATGATATGATCTTATACCTAGAGAATCCTAAAGTGCTTCAAAAGACTCCTGGACTGGAAAAATTAATATGGTAAAATTTCAAGATAAAAATCAGCAGGAAAACATCTAGAACTCTATCTAACCAAGTAAGTGAAAGATCTCTACAAGGAGAACTACAAAACCTAATGAAAGAAATGGTAGAGGACTCAAACAACTGGAGAAACATCCCATGCTCATGGATCGGAAGGAACTACATTGTTTAAATGACCATATTACCAAAAGTAGTCTACAGAGTTGATGCAGTCCCTATCAAACTACCAACATCATTTTTCACAGAATTAGAAAAAACAATTCTAATTTCATATGGAACCTAAAAAGAGCCAGAATAGCCAGAACAATCCTAAGCTAAAAAAACAAAAACAAAAAAAAAAAGGTTGAGGTATCACATTACTTGACTTCAAATTATACTGCAAAGTTGTAGTAACCAAAACAGCATGGTACTGGTATAAGAGCAGACTCATGGACCAATGGAACAGAATAGAGAATCAAAAACAAAATCCAATACCTACAACCAATTAATTTGCTGGGGAAAAGGCAACCTATTCAGCAAAAGGTACTGGGAAAATTGGATAGCTACATGCAGAAAAATGAAACCTGATACCTATCTCTCCCCATATACAAAATTCAAGATGAATTAAAGACTTAAATGTCAGACCTGAAACCATAAAAATCCTAGAAGAAAACCTAGGAAAAAGTCTTGTAGACCCCAAAAGTAAATGCAACAGAAACAAAAATAAATAAGTGAGACAATTAAACTAATCAGCTTTTGCAGAGCAAAAGAAATAATCAACAGAACAAATAAGGCACCCCACAGAATGGGAGAAGATATTCTCAAACTATACATCTGACAGAGGATTAATGTCCATAATCTACAAAGAACTCAAACAATTGGCAAGAAAAAAATCTAATAAACCCAACAAAAAGTGGACAAATGAAATGAACAGACATATCTCAAGACATATAAATGGCCACACCAAAAAATAAAAATAAAAAATATGAAAAAAGGTGCTCAACATCACTAATTATCAGGAAAATGAAAATTAAAACCACAATGAGATATCCTAAGGTGATAACCTTACACTATTCAGAATGGTCATTCTTAAAAAAAATTTTTTTTTTAAATAGATGCTGGCTCAGTTGTGGAGAAAAGGGAATGCTTATACATTGTTGGTGGAAGTGTAAATTAGTACAATCTTTACGGAAATCAATATGGAGAGTTCTCAGACAACTAAAAGTAGATCTTCTGTTTGATCCAGTAATCCTACTAATAGGTATCTACCCAATGAAACAGAGGTCATTATATCAAAAAGATACCTGCACCCACATATTCATCACAGCACAATTCACAATTACAAAGATGTGTAATCAACCTAAATACCCATCAACCTATCAGTGGATAATGAAAATATGGTTTATATATATGCTATGGAATACAATTTAACTGTCAATAAGAATGAAATAATGTCTTTTACAGCAACTTGGATGGAATTGAAGGACATCGTCCTAAGTGAACTAACTCAGAAACAGAAAATCAAACTGCATGTTCTCACTTATAAGAGGGAGCTAAACGATGGATCTGTGAAGGCACAGAGAATGATACAATAGAGGGAAGGGTTGGAAAGACGAAAAATGATCTATCAGGTACAATGTGCACAGGTGGTAGGTACACTTAAAGCCCAGTCTTCTTTGCCTCTATACAGTGCAATCATGTATCTCCTATTTGTATCCCCTAAACCTATTGAAATTTTAAAAGAGAGAGAGAGATTCTTAGCATCAAGTCTCCAGATATCGACTGTGCTCAAAACCTGGTGTTGTGTCAGCTCATGGTACTGGATGCTTCACCGGCTCCTCCTCCTGGAGGAAGATCCCAGCCAGCAGATGTAAGGAAGGAGACTATGGTCCAGCACCCTAGTCATAGGGTATCCAGGGACAGCAGAGTGTCTGGCAGGACCCAGGCTGGAAAGTTAAACTTAATCACAAATTGACATAGAAGCTCAGTCACATAAACTGTACAAATCCATCCAGAGACTTTGGTCCAATGCACACAGCTTTCTAGAATTCATGCAGGCATACTGGTTCCAGGTTTGCAGCTATTAAGGTATTTCTAGACTCTTTTCTTTACCATTTACTGGTATCCAACCTTTTTATAAAAGGACATCTACATCAGGTTTAGCAGAGACTCTGGTTCTACCACACACGGTATGTAGCTATTGTCAAGAAGCAGATGGGAAGCCAAGGATCTCATTCCTTAGTTGCTTGCCTTAAATTGTATCATGTGAATGGTTTTCTCCAGAGTGACGCGTGTCACTTTCAGTCAAGTTGCTTAGTGTCCCATCCTCACCCTCTCAGTCTCCAATTACCAGCCAAATGCAAAAAGGGCTGGGCAGCTCTGAGGGAAGCCTAAGCCACATGACGAAGAAAGCCCAAATCCCAGAAGCATCATGAAGAAAGTGGCCCACCAGTCAGAAGCATCAGTTTCTGAATCACTATGACAGTGAAATATAAACTTAAGGCCAGACACAGTGACTCATGCCTATAATCCCAGCACTTTGGGAGGCTGAGGTGAGAGGATTGCCTGAGCCCACGGGTTCGAGACCAGCCTGGGCAATTTGATGAGACCCCCATCTCTACAATAAATCAAAAAATTAGCCAGGCATGGTGGTGCCTGCCTGTAGTTCCAGCTACTTGGAAGGCTGAGGCGGAAGGATCGCCTGAGTCCAGCTGATCGAAGCTGTGGTGGCTGTCAATGTCCCACTGCACTCCAGCCTGGGCAACAGAGTGAGACTCCAACTAAAAAAAAGAAATATAAACTTCTCTTGTGTAAAGCTAGTGAGAGGTAGAGGGCAGCAGCACTTATTACTCTTATCAGTATACTGACATACCCACCACACAATTAAAACTAGTAAATGAGAAAATCAGTGCAGAAGACAAATTTTAATGTGAGCATACAAAAATACATGCTTAAGGTTTGTAGTGTTTCCTCAGGTATAAACAAACCAGATGTTGGAACAAGATTAATCTGCTTTGAAAAGTTTCTCAACTGGGTCTTCACAAAGGCAAGGCTACGGAGTAATGAAGAGCTACAGGACTGGTTAAAATGCATGCTTTGGAGTCAGGGAGTGTGACTTCAAATTCTGGCTCTGCAACTTAGTGACTGTGGAAACTCAGGCAAGTTACCTGACCTTTCAAAGCTTCCATTTTCTGAACTGTAAATGAGGATAATAAAAAACACTTCATAGAATTGTTGTGAGCATCAAACAAGATCATGCACATAAAACGCTTGGGAAAAAAAAATACATTCCACATAATGCTAAGTGAGTGTGCTAAATCAAACTGAGCTCTCATCAATATTACTACTTCTTTAAAAAAAACCATAAGCCTGGCTATCAGAAATGATAATGAGTTCTGAATCATAGCATGTCTCTGAAATATCAGAATAAAGTAGCTCAGATCCTAACTGACACCTGGTGAGATTAGGAGGTTCGGTGCCAATTAGATGTCATGGCTCAAAGCTGTCTTGTATCATGTCAGAAATTGAGTCTTTCCCTCACCCACATACATATGGCAGGATTCCAGACTCCACCTGCCAGCACAGATAAGGCTTCTGATGCTCAGTTCCCCATCCTCAGGATTGATGCAGCATCTGGACAGAGCTGAGTCTGTGTCTTAAAGACATTAGGGCCTGAAAATAAGCAGGATCGGGGGAGACAGTGCCCGACATAAATGGGCCTTCAAGGACTAGAATTTGAAGTCCTTTAACAAGGCAGTTCATTTAACCACAAAGTTGGCAAAATTATATCAAACTATGTCAAAATATATTGCTGCCTAATCTTTTTCTCAGTGCTATGATTTTGAATCACATTCCTTTTCAAAGGTACTTGGGTCTGATGGCCTCAGAAGTGTTAGTCATGCACCACAAATAGAAGAGACGTTTATCTGTAGAGCACATGGTTCCTGTCTACAAATGTGCCCCTGGTAAGAAATCTCCCCACCTCTCAACTTTGAATGATTGGACACTGAAAACTGCACACACATACACACACACATGCGAGGTCCGAGGTCCAAGGTCCAACCACTTGTCATCCCTCAGAATGTGATTTTCTTCAGCATTCAACTCTCTTCCTTTGAAGAACAAATTATGCTACCCTAAAATAAACGCTAATCTTTTAGCCCGCAGAGAAAAGACAACAAGCAACCAAATATCCACTCATCACAATGAGCTTAAATGAAGCATGGATTTAAGCTGCCCTTGTGTGTATAACCCATGATCTTTATTAGAGTTTACTTTGCATAATTACCTCAGGGAACTCTAAGAAGCCCAGAGCTGTTTCTGCATCTTAATTCATTATACGCTGCTGTACCCAAGGAAGTAAATATAAACAAGAGGGTTTTGCCAAGCTCCTTGGATTCTTAAGTTATCCCCCACAAAATGAGAATCATAGCATCCTGGAATCCATTGGGTATTTGAGAATACACCCTGAGCCAAAGGAAAAAAATCAACAGACCATTTCTTTACCTTGGAGAAAAGTAGAAAGTTGCTGAGGGGTCAGTTACAATTATGATAGTGAGTATTTATACGGATTTGTTTCCCCAAAGCTAGTCTAGAGAATTCAGAGCAGTGTCCTTAAAAGGGTTGTTTTTGGAAGAACTGTAGCATGAAAGAGCTGTGAAAAAAGCACCTTGTCATAGTGGAAGTAGCTGGGGCTTTGCCACAAATTGTCCTCTGGTCAAGTCACAGGGAATGAAAAGGGGCTTTTGAGAGCTGAAAGATGATAGGATCCTACAGGAAATAAAGAAAAGACTTGAAAAGGGGAGACAGTTGGAGAAGAAGACAAATCCAAGACATCAAAAGTTGCCCCTAAATAAAGAGAAACCCCAAAAAAATGCCCACTTAGCCCACACAGGACTTGGGCTTGAGACAAGGCTTCCAGCCAAGAAGGGCCTGAACTCCTGAAATCCCCAGTCCCACTTCCTACAGAACAAGCACTGCTCAGGCCAGCAGAAATGCAACCTCACTCTTTATGTACCTTTGGGAGGAAAAGGAGTCTATCCCTTGGAGAGATTTTGGAGAGACAAAATCCCAAAGAGGTAGTAAGTAACTTGGAGGATTTTAAATTCCAGAAATTCTGGTGGAGTTCAAGCCATAGAATTCCTGGTGAAGGATGAATCAAGAAATAAGGGTTAACAGATTCAAAAGTATCTCTCATTAATAAGCAGAGTTGCCCAACTGAGTCTGTTTTAATTTCTGGTAGGAAGACATACTCAAATCTAATGGGTTTTGAGAAGTTAGAAAAAGTATAAAAAGTCTCATAATCCAGTGGTTTTAAAACTGTTTCATAGAGCCTCAGGGAACTTCAGAGAAGCATCAGTGACTGCTTCATTTTACAATTGAGTACTCTACCTCAGAAAGGTTAAGGGATGGACCAGATTGGTCAAAAGTGAGCCAGAACCACAACTCAGGTTTCTTGGCATCTGTTATTCCACCCACCATGATACTCGGTTTCTTATGTCATATACGATTAGTTTTTCCTTTTTTTTTTTTTTTTCTGAGAGCTCTTCATTCAGGTTTTCTGAATTCCCAAGCTGAAAAGCATGGGTCAAACCATACCCACACACTTCATAGTGAACAGGACCCAAGATCTGGCATATCCAATAAGCACAGGAGAATTGTTGGAACTACCTTGACTGTATCCAACAGAAAAAAAAAAAAAGTCAACGAGAAAGTTTCAAGATCTAGATTCCAACAGGAATTTTCTCTAGCCTAATCCTAAGGTTATTTCGCATGTGGCCAAGATTGGCTGTTGTCCATGTGATTTGAAGTGATTATTGCATGTCTCCCTGGTCAAAACTGCCATCCTTCCTGAAGCAGGGATTAACATTTTGGCATTACTAGAGAATAAGGCCACACCTTCAGGAATCCCCTGGAAGATAGATACAAAACAATCCATCAATGCAATAATGCCCGTTGGCAAATTAATACGTCAGATCAAAGGACTCCTATGAAACAAAATGAATGGGGAAAATGCTGGTACATTTAAGCTTGAGAGAAAGAGCAATAAAACTATATAGAAATATCCGTTCATTTTACATGTGAAGAGAATTGAATGAATGAATAAATAAGTCAGGCTCATCAAACTCGGTGGCACAGCATGTAATCCCAGCACTTTGGGAGGCCGAGGTGAGTGGATTGCCTGAGTCTGCGGGTTTCAGACCCACCCAAGCAAATTGGCGAGACCTCGTCTTTACAATAAATCAAAAATTAGCTGGGCATGGTAGCACATGCCTGTAGTTCCGGCTACTTGGGTGACTGAGGCGGAAGGATCGCCAGAGCCCAGCAGATCGAGGCTGCGGTGGCCGGGAACATGCCACTACACTCCAATCTGGGCAACAGAGTGAGACTCCAACTCAAAAAAAAAAAATAGTCAGGCTCACACATAGAAAGGCTAGAAAGACATACTGGCCCCTAAAGGTGAAAGCTAGGGCAGACCTGGAACCCTGAGGACATGGGGTGTGTAAAAACAAGACTCTAAGGACCAGAAAAGGGAAACTAGAGAGAAAAATCCTTCACGAATGTTCATTCTTACCCAGGGCCTTGCATGCCTGATTCTGTTTCCAAAACTTAAATTGGATGCAGTGATAACTAGAATTGAAATCACTGTGACATTATTAAAAGAAATGTGGGTAAAAAAATAATAATATTTATGTATAATTATCTGATTTGCTAGGCAATATTTCTTATATCTTTTCTGTATTTGCATACGTGACATTGTAAATGACTTTGAAACTAATCTTCAATTCCATCTATTCAACTATTTTCATTTCCTCGTACAGCTTTCTGAAATCCTCGCATAATATTCAGATTAATTTTTGGCTGCCCTCATGAAATCGGCTAAGATTTCCACAGTTGTGAATCAGTCGGGGTGATGTGACTAACAGTGCCATCATGCCCTTCCAGGTGGCTTCACATTTGGTAGCCTTTTGAGTCCAAGACCTAAACATTTCTGGGCAGAAATTTACAGAAGTGTAAAGAGTAAACTCAAGGCTTTGCTGTGGGCACAAGTTCCTTCCACCATCTTTTTCATTCATTTCTCAAATCTCATTTAAAAATCTTTGTATTCACCTCTCATTTTTCTTGTCTCTTTCCTTTCTCTAATTTACCCAAGCAAACTATTTAAAGGTATTCTTTGAGTGCTAACAGCCCAAAGCAAGCCTGAATTGTATGGCATTTTCAATGCCATTTTGAAAGTCAGTCGCTCTTGCTGGGTTTCTTTTTGACTCTGAAAGAAAATCTTCCGGTGCCCTACCCCCACATCACTGCAGTGGTTCATATTTGGGAGGAATTGTCAGAGTCAGATTCTGTGTTTCCCTATTGAGAACCAATGTTTGTGACGCTGTGGTTGTCTGGTTGAATTGACCACTATAATTAGCACACACTATGCAGCATACCCCCTTTTCGCACTTCTATGTCCTGAAATAAGCCTCCATATTATTTTACATTTTTGGGATATCAGCATTTATTATCACATTGTCAGTGAATAATTCGATTTAAATGCCTTTCCACCATTTATAACCTTGTGATAAAACATAACCGTTTAAAATTTTAAACACATCATGAAAATGGACTCCTGTGTCTGCTCGCCAATTGAAGAAAAATCTTTCATTTAAAAAGGGAGAGAAGAAAAACAGTGATATGATTTTTCACAAGAACAGTGTTCTACTGCAATTTGTTAGAGTGAGAATTTCTAAAAGCCTGTCTCGTAGGGAGGCTCACTTAAGAAAAGGAAAATTTCACTAGCTTAACAGGCTCACAAACCCACAGAGACATAATTGCATTTCCTCTCCTTTAACTTATAATTTCTTCAGACTCTCAGGTTGCTACAGCAGAGCTACAAAGATCTGGCATATCCAAAACTGGGACTCCTGTTTGATATCTTCTGATTCGCTTTTCTTTTCCAATAATAGAAACCCAATTTAAACCAATGAAGCTGATGCCAAGAGTTCTATTTGGGTAAAAATCTGGAACAACCTATATCTTGAGTCTAATTCTCACTTGCTCCATCATGTAAAACCCTTTGTATCCATGTGAAAGCAAACTGCCTTAAATTTCTGTTGTATAGACTTTGTATTGTTTGATTAAAGGCCTCAGGAAGAATGTAGGTTAGTAAATGATTTGAGTCCCTTTTCGAATTGGGCCTATATCCTTCCCAGCTAAAGAGATGTTGCAGTATATTGTATTTTCCTATGCACCAGTTTCCTAAAGCAGTTCTCTTGCTTTCTAGAAGCAAAGAAATTTTTTTATCAACTCCATTACTCAAGGCAAGGACAAAAATGGCAGTTTCAGTTAGCTGATAGGATTTAATTGTTTTTATGCCAGCAGAACTCAACAAAACAGAGAGGAGTTGATGACATTTTACCTTTTATACAGAGAATCTTAGACTGTGGACCATCTAGTTTTTAATTACAAAAGCTTATCAATTTCCTTCAAATGGAAACAGTAAGAGTTTAGCCAATTGTGTATTTTAAAAATATTATAAGGTATGCACATTCCACACAGAACATTCATAGAGATCAAGTACCCAGAAGTGAACAGGACAGATCAAAAAGAATGATCTCCTTTGTAACCAGAGGTAATTGTGTCTTCCCAATCACAATTTCCCAAATCATGGCATTTGGAGACTAGAAGAAATCTCCAGAATATCTTCTGACTTCCTTAATGTCAATGAATGTAAGACTACTAGATTTAAAAGAAGAAAAAAATAATAATAGGATGTGCTTAGTGAACCACCTATGTTATTAAAACCACTCTACTAGATCAACTAAAGAAATATTCAGCTTTGATTAATTAGTGGAACTACAATTCAGTGATATTTTACAGGAAACTTCGGCCTATTCAGTCTTAAGCCCAAGCGATGGATTCTTCTACCTCACTCCAAGCTTAAGACTGCAGCAGATTCATTTAATTCATGCTGTAGTCACATAAAACTGAAATTTATGAAAAGTTCAACCTGTCACTTTCCTGGGAATGGTTCCTGATGAACACTCATTGATGACTGATTGATACAAAGCCATTGTGGAGGAAAAGAGAGATGTCATATTGAAATTACAAACCCCTGAAGGAAACTATAATAGTAGATCCAGCATGAAGTCCATTTTCATGATCTATTAAATTATAAAGGAAATGAATATTAATTTCAGTAATTGTGGTAACAAAGTAACAAGGTAATTGCCTTGTGCTAAGGCAAGATAAAAATTATATATCATTTCATGGAAGGAAAGAAAAAGATATGAATATATTCTTAAATCACTGCCTAGGTAATTAGCAAATATAATGAAAGCATTTTACCTTCTAGCAACTGATAGGAATAACCAGCAACATAATAAAAATTGATAAAAATATCCAAACGTCTCTACTGTACAATGAAAAAAGAACTGCTGTTCCCAGACTGTTCTCAACCACATCTGCACACACAGATGGTAAATTGCTACCAGGAGCTTGGGCTAGGGGGAAAAAAATAGAAAATTATCTTTTAAAGGATCTGCTTAAACGTTTTAGAATATAACCTTTATATAGCAAAAAAAAAGAACCCCAACTTTCTTTTTTTAAGTCCATCTTTTTTCTCACTATAAAAGTAATATCTACTTATATCAGAAATTTTTAAAAAGTAGAATTTTCAGAAAAATAGAAGGAAGTTACAGTCCCTCACAAATCCACTATTCAACTAAAATCTTGGTGTATTTCCTTTTTTTCCCCCCTCTTTTATGGCAGTGCCTAGTTTTGTTTCATATCATTTTGATCACATGGAGATCAATCAGAATGAAGGAATATTCAAAAGTGGCTGGTAATCATCAGAGACTGCTAACGCTAAGTGACAAAACAATCTAAAACCTGTAAGAACATTTATGTCAGAGGTTTAAAACATATACATAAATGCCTACATTTATAGGTAGGTACTATATACCTGTAGTAGGTAACAGTTTGAGCAAAGATTTAAAAAAATGATTTTAAGAGCTCTAAAAGCCATTTCAAATAGACACTCTGAACATATTTTGAATAACATAAATTTAGCTGCATGCATGTATATCTTTCTCCTGGTATGCTGAGCCCTCAATGTGGCTCTTATTTCTAAAGGAAACCATCTAGTACCTTGGTAACTGATTGCTTACACTGAACCTCTTCCATTATAGAATGGACATTGATTTGTCCTTCTTTGAATGTGTGTGTGTGTGTGTGTGTGTGTGTGTGTGTGTGTGTGTGTGTGTGTGTGTGTGTGTTCAAGATGCAAGTGTGCCTTCCCTGCCCACAATACTTCTGCCAGGTCTGACAAATATGGACTTGGGTGAAAGAAGAAAATAAATAAGTTCACATCTACTGGGTTCATTGGTTTCACCCTGGCAACCCAAAGAGTTGGCCTGATGGAAGAGAGGACTAAACTACTGAAGACTTGCTTACATGGCCATTTGGGTTACTTTGTGGGTTACAAGCCATTGCAGGTTGGGTTTCTCAGGAAGCTGATTCTAATAAGATTAATATACAGTAAGTCTTGCATTCCACACCTGTGGAAGAGAGGGAAGGAAGCAAGAATGAACAGAGTCTGAGGTTGAGCTGCATTGCAGGCCCAACAGAAGCCTCAGGTAACCCTATTGGGAGTTTGAATATGACATGGCCATTCAGAGTTGCCCAGAGTTGGGGCAAGAGGATGAGGTTTTTATCCCCCTGTCCTCTTAACTAGTCACTGGATACAGTAGGCTCCAAGAAGGGGTTGTGGGAAGAGGTAGCTGTCTTCAACTGAGGCAATCCCCAGAGAGTGACTGAGAACCAAAGGCCCTCTTCCAATAGCACTCCCAGCTGGGGGTATGAGTATTTTATTCCTCATAAGGGTTCTGGATAACATACCCCTGTGTCCACCATGGTTCACCATGCTCTGAACCAGGAAACAACACATCTTTTGTAGAAATTAGATAGTAGAAGTTGAAGTAACTCCCTTCACTGTTATCCTGAATAACCTACTTGAGAAATGTCTGCTTCTAGTACCCTAAGAAGTCTGTGCCCTGCTGTTTTCATTGTCTTGGTTCTCATGAAAGTAATGTGTCCACAAGGAAACAAGTTTCTTTTAACTGGAGACTGAGATTGCTAGCTGGCCACATAGGATTCTTCATGCCACTCTACTGGGAAAGAAGAAAGTTACTGTGTCTCTGGGGTAATTGTTCCTGATTATTAAGGGGAAATTGTGCTGTTCTATGCAACCGAGAAAGGAGGAAGTAAATATGGAAACTAAAAGTCATCAGAACCCACCAGTCACTCAATACAGGCAGTATTACCAATAGCACTGACCTTTCAGAAATGAAGATTTTGACTACTCCACCAGGTGAAGAGTTCAACCAACAAAGAACTGGCACAGGGAAGAAAATGGAACAGATACTAGAAGAAGGAAATCATTTATACCAAGTGCAGACATATGTCCAGTTCTAGACACAAACAAAAGTGGTTATGTGTATTTTCTTCCTTGTTTTCTGATATGTCTATAACAATAAACTATGTTCCCTCATCTATTTAATGCTAGATAGGTTAATAGTTGCTAACCTTGTAATTTAGCATTTTAGACATAAAATATCAAATGGAGATTATAACTGATCTAGGAAAAACTGAGCATCAGTTAAGAGAGGCATACAGCTAGAATGTAGTCTTGCCATATATAAAACACCTGAAAGAGTAGTCATTACCTGAAGGCCATTTTACTGAGCATGATTATCACAGAAGTGCTAAAATGTAGATTTCTTGCATGTGTCAGAAACCAAGTCTATATTGAGCTCTACTTATAACATTGCCAATTTCTGTCCAGAGTTTAAGACAGGAAGCCTACACTATAAATTATCTTATGTCTCCTTATCTGACCCATTCATTCCATTAGCATTTTTAAGCATATTGAAAATGCTCTCTGCCTGAGAGAGAGAAAAGGAGTTCTTGAAACACTCATTGCGTGATTTCACCTATGTCACATATTCCTCTTACTCTCTTCATTCAAATTCTCCTCTGCTGGCTCATCTTCCTCAACCTTCTTCTTAGTGGTTCTTGAAAGCTCGGCTGTAGCTTGTCATTCCTGTTTTTTCAGTCTGTACTCTCCCCATAGCAGTCTCATCAGTGCATAGGGACTTGATTAGCAATTACATGCAACTGTTTCACAAATTCATGTCTCCAATGCAGCCCAAGCCTCTGAACTCTAGACCTATATATCCAATGCTCTCAATATCTTCACTTGAAAATTCCCCAGATACCTAACACAGCATGTCCAATACCAGAATCACTGTCCTCTCCTTAAAGCCCAGAGCTCCGCTCAGTAAATGGTACCACTATCATTCAGTTTCTCAAGTTACCTAGATGTAATCATTATTGACTTTCCCTCACCCCCTGATATTCAACATAGTTTGACCAGTTTACTTCAGCTCTTACTTTTCTACGTCAGTGCATTTCTATTGCCATCATGCTATGCCAAGTGACAGGAACAGCATGATGTGCTCAGAGAAAACCGCCTGGACTACCATAATAGCCTCCTAATTGGACTCCAAGAACTCTCCTTCTCCTTTATAATTTGTCCTTTCTAGCTGTAAGAGATATATTTTCAGAATGCAAATCTGATTACATCACTTAAAATTCTTCAGTGAGTAACATTGTTCTTAGTGTTCTTAGGTTTAAGGCCAAAAGAACTATCACAAGCCATTAGGTTTGGACAGGTCTGTTCCCTGATTTTCATATTCTTCTCTTGCCGGGACCACAGGCATATTGGCCTTCTCGCAAATCCTCAAGCATCAGTCCTCTTTTCTACCATAAGGCCTCTGTACACACTGCTTCCCTGTCTGGAATAAGCCTGTGACCTTATCTGGACTGAGTCTGTTCATGTACACACACACACACACACACACACACTATACACACCCTTAATTAACTCCTATTTATGCTAATCCAACTCAAGTGGTCCTCCGAGGCGTCTTCCTCAACACCCTAGTCAAGATCCAGATACTTTAATATGTATTCTCATATCATGAGCTCATTTCCTTTATAGCTTTTAATTAAACAACCATTTCTGAGATTCTCTCACTTAACCCCATCTCCTCCATGGGATTGTAAGCCCCACAAAGGCGGGACTATGATGATTTTGCTCATTTTATTCTCAGCATTTAGCACAGTGCCTCATCCAGAAGTAGCACTTCCTAAATGCTTGTTGAGTAAAAAATGACAAAGAAGGGATTATAGATAGTCTTATTCTTGAGATATTTCCTAACAAGAAAACAAATGATTTAAAATATATAATGCAATTTCACATTCATAATCTCATTTTAGCCTATAAGATGAACCACTAACATTGCATTTGTCCCTCACACTAAGAGCACTTCACCCTATCCTTTCTAGTCCAATATAGACATTCTGTACTATGCCAAATATTCTGTATTAGTCTAGGTCCTCCAGATAAATAGAACCAATAGAAGATCCACATACATGCATATATATATATATACATATATATATACCAGCACATATACATACATCTATATATGTGTATGTATGTGTATAATACACACACATACATATATATGCATATAGAGATTTATTATGAGTATTGGCTCACATGATTATATAGGCTGAGAAGTCCCATGATCTGCCATTTTTGCAAGCTGGAGAACCAAAAAAGCTAATGGTATAATTGAGTCCTATCCAAAGCCCAGAAGTGCTAATATCCATAGACAGGAAAAGAGAAGATGAATGTGAAAGTCATTTCACCATTCCTTGGTCTTTTGTTCATTTTGGCTCTCAGTGGATTAGATGATACCCACCCACACTGGGGAGGGCCGCCTGTTTTACTCAGGTCACCAGTTCAGATGTTCATGTCTTTCAGAAACACCATCACAGTCACATTCAGAAATAATGTTTATCAGCTAACTGGGCATTTCTTAGTCAAGTTGACACATAAAATTAACTATTACATATGCCTTTCTAAAGTACCTCATGTTTATTGAGAAAACAGAGTTGTGAAAGACCAGTCAAAACTTATAGGACTCTGTAACCAAGAGAGGGGGAGAGAGAGAGAGAGAGATTTAAAAATCCAAACACAATCCTGATAAATTCAATAGCACAGCTAAACCTCCTTTGGAATTTGAGCTTAAAATCATCTTGTTCATCCTGCAAACATATATCCTTAGGTTTGTGTCTACTACTTTGAGATATAGATCCTTGAAGAATTCACTTATACTAAAGGCCAATTAAATTTAAATTAAAAATTCAATCCAGGGATATTCTTCTCCAATAATTTATTCATCATGGAAGAAATGTATTCTCAGTTGATGTTTCTGCATTTGCCACTTCTCGAAAGAGCATCACATTGTGGAAATCATCCCATTTTCTTTTCTTTTTTAAATCTGACTAGTTCAAATTTTTTAATTATGCAAGTCATACATGAACACAATTTTATATTAAAAATTCTAATAATACAGAAGAGACCAAAGATCCTTTTTTCACCTCCTTTATATTACGTTTGTTAGTTTATTTTTTTCTGTCAGTACAAATTAATCTACTTTACTATTTATAACTGTTGCATAGTATTTCATTGCCTACACATAATATTTACCATTTTCCTATTAAATTGCTCCTAATTTTTTTTTATTATTACAAAAAATGCTAAGCTAAACTGTCTAGTTCTTGTTTCTTTTTAAAATTTATTTTTAATTATTTTAAAGATGTGGGGTCTAATTCAGGATTAGGTAGACAAAAGGTTATCATACAGGTAAAGTTTAGGCCTCCCTTTGGACCCCACTTCACCTGGTTTGAGATCAGGTACCCTTGTTGATGTTATGTGTCCCCTCCCCCCATAGCAGCATTCCACTACTGCCAAACCCTTTCTTATAGTATTATGATCAATGTTCAGGTCCGCTTATGAGTGAGAACATGTGGTACTTAGTTTTTTGTTTCTGTGATAGATCACTGAGTATGATAGATTTTAAATCCATCCAAGTTGCTGCAAAGTCCGTAATTTTCTCCTTCTTTATGGCTGCGTAATATTTCATTGTGTATATGTACCACTTTTTTTTATTCAGACCACATTGATGGGCAGCACGGTTTATTCTGTTTTTGTTATTGTGAATAGTGATACAATAAACATGTCTGTGCAGGTATCTTTTTTATAGAATGATTTGAGTTCCTCTGGGTATATTCCCAGAAGTGGAACTGCTGGGTCATATGGAAGGTCAATTATTAGATCTTTCAGGAATCACCACACTGTTTTCCAGAGAGGTTGTATCTGTTTATACTCCCATCAACAGTGTAGAAGAGTTCTCTTTTCCCTGAATCCTCTTCATCTGTTGTTTTTTGAGTTATTGGTGATGACCATTTTGACTGGAGTTAGGTGGTATCTCATTAACATCCCTAAGACAAAAAGAATACTTTCTTGCAGGAAAGAAAGCTACTTCTGTAGGATTTTCAACTATTTCTTTAAGTTCTCCCTAAATGCTACAGCTTTCTCTTCCATTGTGAAAGGTTTACATCTAATAGCTGTAAGATATTAACGTGCTGGGACATACATACCACACTTTCCATGTTATGCTGGCATCAGCCCCCTAATTAGCAATTGCATATGAGCTAATCCACATTAGAGAAACATGTGTTTCAGCAGAACAAATTGTATACTGTCCATTTCATTTACTTCATTTCTGAGTTCAATGGAATTGTCAAACTTATCTCATTACTGAAATGCTATTTCATTATTGAAAATGAATCTCTTCAACTTACTACTATTTGCAAAATCAAAGAAGTATATATTCCATCAACTGTAAACCTACCTTATTTATTAAGGTATTTCATAAATGACAGCCAAGTACAAAGTCCTTAGCAAAAGAAAAGATATCAAGTTGGTTTTTCTTACTCCAAAAGGTCATTGCTGTTTTCCACTCAATAAACATAAAACAAACACCGTTAGGGTAAGATTATCTGGGTCACAGATTAAAAGACCCCATTTTGATCCTACTGAAATTCATGTTTCAGTTTATGAGGCCAGCATCTTCAAAGTAATATCATATATTCAAAAATTGAATCTAACTGTTATGTTTTCCAATTTGGAGCTGTCATGTAAGTTGACAAATAAGAAAAATCACACCAACTAGAGTATATCCTCATGACCGCAACGATATACACTGGAGGTCAAAATCTCTCTGCAAGATGTTGTCATATGCTCAGACATTTTACTTGACATATGACTTATCCTTGAAGAAAATGGAGGGCATTTTGCTGTGCTTATTCTGTTGAACTTTTTGAGGTATTCTAAAATGGAATCCC
The DNA here is from genome assembly GCF_000164805.1 of Carlito syrichta. Lineage (NCBI taxonomy): Eukaryota > Metazoa > Chordata > Mammalia > Primates > Tarsiidae > Carlito > Carlito syrichta. The sequence continues at coordinate 1,076,418 of NW_007248081.1, read as the reverse complement.
ATTTTGTAAAATCTTCAAAAAATAAAACTTGGTGTTCCCAAATAATTTTTCAAAATAAGGCAGAGCACAATAGATTCTGAAAAGAAGCAAATTTATTTCACTTTTAACTACAACACATACAAATTTGCTTAATATTGTGTCTACACATGACAATTTACAGGAAAGAGAAAATTTAAAACATCTACTCATCCCTATTAAACCAAAACAACAATAGAAATCTCTAAATCAAACAACAGATTACAACAGTTACCAAACTAATAAGTTTCAAAACCAATGGCAATGAATAAAAGCAATGCAGATTCAAATCTCACACTCTTGGTGGCTCTGAAAAACAGTGTAGAGGCAACCATCAGAGTGGAAAAAACACTTTGAATGGTACCTTCAGTTGCTCACTTCTTGTGGAAGAAGAGATGGTCTGACGTAGTAGATCCACACGGACTAAGGGGAAGAGATGGACAGTGGTAAGGGTGTTGGAAAGAACAAGAATAGAAGACTAGTGACAAAAAAGTCTGGGAAAGCAGTGTGTAAAAGAAATTTAGAGAACTGACACAAAGTGTAAAACTACTTATGTTGTATTTGTGTGTATGTAAGTACTTACTAGAGTCAACTACAGAGCAAGTAGAAAGGCAAACCATCCTGTGAACATAAACATGGCCGTGGTGGTATGAGTGAGGGCAATAGATAGGATTGACAGAACAGTCTTCCAATCATTGCTGTTCATTTGATCCTTCAATCATCTTTGTTCACCGTGGCTGCTGATGACCTTTCTGCCAGGCATAAGGGATAATGATGAGACTTCTTAAACAACTATCCAGCCATCTTCTGCCAAGGTAACTATATTAAACTTATTTCATCACAGAGAGCACTTGGTCTACACTACAATAAAGATCACTTTCTGTCAACAACACCTCCATGGACTCATTAAATTCCTGTACTGTTATGTCATTTTTGTTGTTCCAGTACCAATATTATTTCAACTAGCTTTGTTACTGACCAAGAGCTGAATTTTAAGACCCCCCCCCCACCAAAATGAGGTAATGAGTCGCTCCACAAAACAACATTCTGGCTTCTTGAAGGCTCGGTTACAGCACCAGCTTGGAGGCAACATCTTGTAAAGTCAGGACATTTTCCTACTGGAAAACTAGATATAATATACATTCTCTATCAGCAAGTATTAGTGCAGTTTCTTTTGAGATAGAATTCATGTGTCTGGGAGGAGTAACACTTCTTATCATTACCTGTAATTACAAAGAAAAGTTTACTTTACAATGCATAATTTGGGGTTTTACTGGTTTTTCTGTCTTAGTAACCAAGGGAAGAATGCTTCCAGTGGGGACCAAACTACTAGTTCCACTAAGCTTGAATCAAGACAGTCCCATGGCCATTATAAGCAGTTTAAGTCATAAAACAAACAGGGAAAAAAGGTTAGTTTGGTATATGGAGTAATTTCTTTTTATAGTTAAGTAGTAATATTTTGTGCTATGCAAAGAAAGTGGGGAAATGCATCTCCTTCCTGGTAATGTAATACCCAGTGGCAAAAGTTCACAGTAGACCATAATAAGCCAGCACAAGCAAGACTACTTAGTGTCTTCAGTATTGAGGTTTGGCAGTATCCCAACTATCCCAGGTTAAAAACAAAAGCACAACAAAAAACAAGAAACTAGCTTAGTAAACACCATTCCTATATTATAGCTGTATGACCAATTCTGAGATGAAAGATTATAGGAGGTATATATTTGTCTTCTTTGCTCCTAATATATAAAAATTTGCATTTTTATTATTAAAAACTTTATTCCTTTTCCTCTTAATACCTTATATAAAGTATGTTGTTGATTACCTTACAATTTAATCTTCAGGTTATAGTATGTCAAGACGAAACTATGACTAAGCTAAAAAAGGGATAAACATCATTCAGAGATGGTATGATAACTTAAGAGATTTTGAGTCTTACCTTTTGGGGAAAAGATTTCACATATATGAAAAACAATTGTATTATGCTATGGATGAGCACTTCTCAGAGTAGAGCTAGCAGGTCTAGAAGCTGCACTGGGTAAGTCAGTGATAGAGAGTGAATGGGAAGGCCTAGGACATTACTGTACACTGCTGCAGACTCTATAAACACTGTACACTTCAGTTACACTGAATTTACTTTTTAAAATTTCTTTTTCAAAACATTGACCTTAGCTTACTGCAGCATTTTTACTTTATAAACTTTTTTTTAACTTTTTGACTATTATGTAGCACAGCTTAAAACCAAACACATGGTACAGTTGTACAAAAATATTTTCCTTTCTTTAAATCTTTATTCTATAAGTTTTCTTATTTTTTCAAAATTTTTTTTTCTCTTTTTAAACTGTTTTGTTAAAAAACTAAGACACAAGCACACATTAGCCTATGCCCACACAGGGTCAGGATCATCGATATCACTGTCTTTTCCTCACATCTTATTCCACTGGAAGGTCTTCAAGGATGATAGCATGCATGGAGCTGTCATCTCCTCTAATAACAAGGCCTTCTTCTGAAATACCTCCTGAAAGGCCTGTCTGAGGCTGTTTTACGGTTAATTTGTTATTATAATAATGACGAAAAGTGTAGTATAGTAAATATACAATCCAGTAACATAGTCATTTATTATCATTATCAAGGTCATATAGGGCATATAATTGTATGTACTAGATTTTTATACAACTGGTGGCACAGTGGGTTTATTTACACCAGCATCACCACAAACACGTGAGAAATGCATTGTGCTACGATGTTATAACAGCTATGACATCACTAGGCAAATAGGAATTTTTCAGTTTCTTACACTCCCAAAGTTCCACTGTTATATATGGAGTCTGTGGGCGGCCAATCATTGTGAAGTGCATGACTGTACTTGCTTTTTTCTTCCTCAACCTTTGTTTTCTAAAAAGACACACAGCTATAGTGATCCTATGTCAAAAACCAAGGGAAACAGAGTGACCTAGCTGGGGGGCCAGCAGAGTTGTGTGCTAGCCACTTTGTTCTGGGCTGGACATGGATAGGTTAGTTGCATTATCCCACCTTCAGGTCTTGAGTAGCTTCTGATGACCCCTAAGGTGGTGGTGAATGTATGCCCAGTATCCCCATTTTGCCAGTGGGCAAGCAGCTTCCTTCTGCTCTGATGCATCCAGTGCCTATATCTTAGACCTGAGTCTAGTTCTAATCTGCACCTGTTGGGATTAGCCTTCCTCTGCCATCCTGTTATTTATTGGACCACGCCACCCAACCTCCCTCTCAAAGTTGCAGCTTGCTCCATTCCCCAGCCTGCTGAGCTCTGGCTCCCTCTCATGACTATTCGTGTTTCCTGTAGTCTTCTTCCTTTCCATCATGATGCACAAAGACCCTGAGCAACAACTCCCTCTGAGAGCTGGCAAGACTGGAAAGACAAGGGCTGAGAATAAAATGTCAAACAAGAATGGAAAAAAAGAGGAGCCACAAAGAGAACTGAAAATAAAAAATCAAAAGAGAAAATGCCATTGATAATCAAAGAAAGAACAGTCTCGGTCCCTGAAGGGAGGAAAACCTACGGGTTAAGAAGTATTATGACTAAGGTAGAAACTGTAGGTCATTTTCCTAGAAGCTTGGGCTGTTACTCCTAAAAGATGGAAAACAAATTCCACAACATATATACCATGAAAGTTTATGAACTTTGCTCATTAGGGAGTTCCTCATAACCATTTACCAATACTCTTATTTTATACTTCTAATAAGTGTGGCCATCATTCCATGTAAAATTATAATAAACCAGAAGAGAGAATACACTGACATAGTAATTATAACATTATAATTTGACAAAAGAGAGAACTAGAAGAGGGAAAAAAGCAGACAACAAACTTCAAACAGAACGATCCAACATTGCTTAGTGTGAACATAAACTATGGTAAGCAACACACCAGGAGAAAGATCATTGCATTTCGGCATAATTCAATAAGTGAAATTCTCAAAGATGAATATTTGTTGTCAGGAAAATGCTAAACAGTGTTCAATGGACCCGATTTTCAAGAATTATAAAATAAAAAGATTTTTACCTAAACTTTTTTGGAAGTTTTAATCCTTAAAATGCTAGTCTTCAATTACCTAGGAAATGAACATATACAAAACACATCATTACACGGTAATGCTGAGCAAATGAGATTCTATTCAGCACAGCACTGGAATGGTAACCAGTTATCAACTCAGAGAGACTAAGACCAAATAAGCAGTGGATAATTTGGGGGAAGAGGAAGTCCATAAAGTACCTTTTGCTTATTATTTTATTCATTGCCGAATTTTCAGTCAAAATTTTTTTTCTACATACGGTGATTTTTATTCCCCAGACAACTTCTACTTTTCATTGAAAAGTATACCTTGCATGAAATTTTTAGAGCACTGCTCTTCTGTGAGATACCCTCTTTTTTTCTCTGAAATACAAAAGCCCAGTCCATAAATGTGAAGTTCTTAAATACTGACAGATAAGAAGCCCTCTGGGCTCAGATTCCTGACTCCCTGTTAAGAATGTTCACCATTGGTTCTGGCTACCCCTCCCATCTGCTGGGGCCATGCTGGACCTAGACCCTAGCCCCCATCTCCAGGTTAGCTGCTATAATGCTTCTTCCTCAAGCCAGTCCCATAGGTTGAAATGAGGACTGTGGAAATTAACATATTAGAATGTATCTGAAGTTTACTTCTATAGCGCTAAAAGAAAAGTTCTGGAAAGAAAGTTTGCATTGCATTTGAGAAGAAGAAAACCTCATGAAGAAAAGTGAAATACTTCTGCTTTATTATCCGTGCAGCCTAGGTAAAAGAAAATTGATTATTGATTTTTTTTATGTCTGTGCTTTACAGAAAGGATTTATTTAAATGCAGGAATCACTCTCACACTCGCTAGTTATAGCCAAAGTTTCTCCCTGACTGAAGTGATCTAAAATGTGATATTGAAAGCTTTAATTCACTGGGGATTGGCAAGTGCAGTCTCCACTCTGGGTTGAACAATTACAACTAGCTGGGAATTGCAACTTGTAGAAGACATGAAATGAGTCTCCTGGACTCTGAGTCCTGCTGAAGAGGTGCCTGTAGTAGGCACCAGAGAGACAGATGCTGAGCAGAAGGGAAAGAAGGTGAGAGAACAAGCCCAAGAGACACACTGCCAGGGAAACGAAGGCCACTCCCACCACAGAACCATAGCAGTTGCATTAAGGTTTTGAGTAACCTGAGAAAAGGCCTTGCAACCCTGGACACATCAGCTTCATCTCTGCCTTCCCCTGACTCCAATCGCTTTGTGCCTACATAAAGCTGTCCAATAAAAATAGTATTACTGCTAACTACTGTTAACATATTGTACTTTTCAAGGTTGCCAGACACAGTTGTGTTCTTCTGGTGCCATTTCTCGTGTGAATTACAGTGCTTTTTTTCCCTCTCTCCCTCCCTCTGTTTCTGCGCCTCCATATAGGGAGGTTCATGGTCTCAGTATTCTCCAGATAATAGTGCTGCTTTCCATTAGGTACTAACAAATAGAATTCTACTTGAAAAAGTAGCCCAGCTAGGTATTAGGTACTTGTGAAACAATGGCATCAAGGTTTTTTATGTGTAATTACGTAACCTAGAAAAACAACTATAAGCATACAAACTTCATGTGAGACTCTTTTTTCCTCTGCCTAGCATTCTGGGTTTTAGCCCCTAACATTCTCTGACTTATTTAAGGCAAATCATCTTTTTTCCTGAAACAATGTGAGATAATATTTGGAAAATATTAAAACAAAAAGTGAAGAAAAATGTCACCCATATTCTCAGCACTCGAAATTGTTATTCTGACCTATTTGCTTCTGTTGTTCTAACATTTTCTCCACGTAAAAACTTTTTCAATACACAAGTAATATATGGGTGAATTATCTTTAAAAAATGAAAGATCACAGGTAAAACTAAAAGTTCTGTTTTTAGTATAAAAATAAAACTCTAGTCTCCTCTGACCATCACTCCAATACCAGTTCCAACTCCAATTTCCAGAGCCTTATACATTTGATGGGTATGCTTCTAGTCCATTTTTATACTTTTACATAAATACATTGAAATATAATAGTATATTTTCTGGGTGATTCTGAATATAAACTTATTATGGTGAATGTAATAACTTAAAGTTTCCTTGTTATTGAACAATTCTCCTTGAAGCACTTGCATTCTTTGTTAGATAACTTCCTAGATAACTATATAGATTTTGTTGCAATTTTAAATGGAATCTTTTTTTTTCTATTCCATATTCCATTTTCTAACAGATTATTGCCAAATATGAGAAAACAATTGATTTTGATATGTTGATCTTATATCAACAGCCTTGGTCTACTCTTATATTACTTCTCAGAAGGCAAGTCTTTTCCACTTTCTTATGACCTCCAGAGAAACTGAATGCCTCATATGTCATCTGCAGTCCTGAAAACTAGAGAATTTTAGCAAGGTTCTGAAAATAACAAAATTCCACTACAATGAAACTATGATGCCCCATGAGGTAGTTGATAATGGGAATTGGCCTGTCATGCTCTGGTGATTTATAGCTTGGTCAGACATTACACACACTTGGGGCAGCCAGTCCTCCTGTATGCTTGCAATATAATTGCACTGACTTTCTTTCTGTGCTGTTGTTGTTGTTCAAATTTTTTTTTTTTAGTGTCCTAGCACAAAGTTAGAGTTACTATCACTTTTCCAAGAGCCAAAGCCATGTTTAACTTGGTAGATGATGATGATGATGATGATAAGCTTCTTAAGGATAACCTGCAGGAGGTTTTAGGAAAGTGTTTCAAACAAATGCATTGAAAGCTAATGCAGTCTTACTATGATTATCAAGACAGCAGTTAGCAAAAAACAAAACAGATAAAAAAATAAAACAATGCCTGATGGCATAACACCATATAGATCAATGATGTTTATTAAACCTGTAAGGGAAAATGATTTTTCATATATAGAGATTTTCATGCCAGTCCTAATTTTCATTTGTATTGTTCAGATTTGGCCAATGGACTTTGACCGTATCTACCTGTATAAGACAAACCCATAGTATAATCAATCATCAGTGATGATCACTGGCAATCATAAATGCCCAAAGTTAATAAATTAGTTATTTTTTATTCTTTCTTCCTAGACTATGTAGAGTAAGCCTCTGATAGAAAGCTTGTTTTTCTTTTTTCCTTTCTTCTTCCCTTCCTTCCTTTTCTTTTAGTCTACCTGATTGTCTTTCTTTCCAGAAGCATTTTCATTCAAACAAAAGAAAGAATGCCAGCACAAAAGTCATCTTCTAAACTTATAAAACCTTGAAGGATTTTTTTATTAATTAATTTTATTTAAATTTAAAGTTGTGGGGTTCAAGTCAGGATTGCACACATAAGTGGTTTAGGTACAGATGAGGTTCCGAGCCTCTCACTGGACCTCTCACTTCACCTGGATAGGATCAGGCACTCTTACTGATGTTATGTGCCGCCCCCTCCCCTGGCAGTATCCTGTTACTGCCAATCCCTTTTTTCAATATGATAGGTGTTCAGTGTCCACTTATGAAAGAACATGTGGTACTCAGTTCTTTGTTTCTGTGATAGATCACTGAGTAAGATAGACTCTAAATCCATCCAAGTTGCTGTAAAGTCCATAATTTTGTCCTTTTTTTTTTTTTTTTTTTGAGAAAGCAGTATTTATCGAAAGGACAGAAAAGCTCCCACAGTGGGAGGGAACATGAAGGGGTTGCCCTATTTTGTTCTTCTTTATGGCTGTGTAACATTCCATCATATATATGTATGATTTTTTTTAATCCAATTCAATTTCAATGGGCAGCACAGTTGATTTCATGTTTTTGCTATTGTGAATAGTGCTGCAATAAACATGTGTGTGCAGGTATCCTTTTAGGAGAATGATTTGAGTTCCTTTGGGTATATTTCCAGTAGGGGGATTGCTGGGTTATATGGAAAGTCAACTTCTAGTTATTTTAGAAATCACCACACTGTTTTCCATAGAGATTGAATTACACTCTCACCAACAGTGTAGAAGTGTTCGCTTTGCTCTGCATCCTCGCCTGCATCTGTTGTTGTTTGTTGTATTAATGATAGCCTTTCTTACTGGAGTTAGGTGATATCTCAATGTGGTTTTGATTTGCATTTCTCTGATGATTTCTGTGGCTGAGAGTTTTTTCATGTCTGTTGGCAGCTCATATATCTTCTTCTGAGAAGTGTCTATTCATGTATTTTGCCCATTTAATGGTACTGTTTGTTTTTTTCCTTTCGGCATGCTTGAGTTCCTTGTAGATCATGGATGTTAGGCCTTTGTCAGATAGACAGTTGGCAAAAATCTTTTCCCATTCTGTGTATTATCTCCCTCCTCTCTTGATAGTTTATTTTGCTTTGCAGAAGTTTGCCAGTTTGATGGGGTCCCACTTGTCTATCTTATCTCTTATGGTATGGGCATCTGGGGTTTTAATCAAGAATTAGTTGCCTATTCCAATTTCTGTAAGGGTATCTCCTGAATTTTCTAAGATTCTTATAATTTGAGATTTTATGTTTAGGTCTTTGATGTATTTGGAGTTGATTTTGGTGTATGTTGATAGGTAGGGGTCCTGTTTCATTCTTCTGCATGTGGTCAGCCAGTTTTCCCAGCAACATTTACTGAATAGGTTCTCTTCTCCTCAGTGGTTGTTAGTGGAGGCTTTGTTAAAGATAAGTTTGTTGAGAAATTGAGGTTTTGCTGGTGAAATCTCTATTCTGTTCCATTAGTCTATATAACTGTTCCTGTAACAATACCATGCTGTTTTGATTATTGTAGCCTTGTAATGAAGTTTGAAGTCTGAGAATGTGATACCTCCCCTTTGTTTCTTTTGCTGAGGATTGTTTTGGCTATTTGTGGTTGGTTTTGTTTCCATATAAATTTCTGTATTGTTGTGTCCAGGTCTGAGAAGTATATGATAGTTATTTAATGGGTATTTTATTGAATCTGCACATTACCTTGGGTAAGACAGACATCTTAACAATGTTGAGTCTTCCAATCTATGAGCATGGAATATTTTTCCATTTGTTTGTGTCTTCTTTGATTTCTTTGAGCATGGTTTTGTAGTTTTCATTATAAATGTTTTTCACTTCTCTGGTTAGGAAGATGTCAAGGTATTTCTTTTTTTGTGTGTCATTATGAAAGGGATTGTACTTTTTATTTGGTTCCCTGCTTGTTTGTTGTTGGTGTATAAAAATGCGACTGTCTTTTGCACATTGATTTTTATGCCCTGAGACTTTACCAAAGTCCCTTATCAATGCAAGGAGGTTTTTGAAAAATTCTTTTGGGTTTTCAAGATATAGGATAATACCATCCTAAAGGAGGGATAGCTTAACTTCCTCTTTTCCTATTTGGATACCCCTGATAGCCTTCACTTGTCTGATTGCTCTAGTTAGGACTTCCAATACTATGTTGAAAAAGAGAGGTGAAAGTGGGCAGCCTTGTCTTGTTCCAGTTTTCAGGGGAAATGCCTCCAATTTCTGTCCATTTCATAATATGTTAGCTGTGGATTTATCATAGGTGATATTTACTGTTTTGAGTTATATTCTCTCTATACCTAGATGTTCAAGGGTTTTTATCAAGAGTGGATGCTAGATTTTGTTGAAACCCTTTTCTGTGTCTAATGATATAATCATGTGGTTCTTGTTTTTATATCTGTTGATGTGTTTAATTACTTCTATGGTCTTGTGGATGTTAAACCAGCCTTGCATCTTTGGGATGAATCCTACATGGCCATGGAAGACAATTTTTGAGATATGTTGTTGGATCCAATTTGCTAGACTCTTGTTGAGAATTTTTGCATGTATGCTCATCAGAGATATTGACCCTTAGTTCCTTTCTTTGTTGGGTCTTGGCCCAGTTTGGGTATTAGTGTAATGTTAGCCTCATAAAATGTTTTGGGGAGAGTTCAATCTTTCTCAATTGCCTGCAATACTTCTTTTAATAAATTTGGTATCAGCTCCTCTTTGTATGTTTTGTAGAATTCCACTGGAAAGCCATCTGGTCCAAGGCTTTTTTTTTTTTTTTTTGTAGATAGTTTTCTTATAATGAAGTCAACTTCCCAGGTTGTTATTGGTCTATTTGGGGTCTCAATTTCTTCTTGTTTCAACCTTGGGAGGTTGTGTGATGTCAGAAATTTCTCCACCTCATTTAGGTTTTTGTATTTATTTTCATACAGGTTGCATGGTAATCTCTGATAACTTTTTGTGTTACTTCAGGGTCAGTCATGACTTGATCTTTTACATTTCTAATTGTGTTTATTTGGGCTTCTTGTCTCTTTTTATTGACCAGTCTAGCTAAGGGTCCATCAATCTTATTATCCTTTCAAAAAACCAGCTTTTTGTTTCATTTATTTTTTTTTTTCCTGATATTTTTGTCTTCTATGTCCCATATTTGGGCTTTTACTTTGGTGATCTATATTCTGCTGAAATTAGGGTTTTGGTGTTCTTGTCTTTCCAACTCCCTTGGGTGATTTGTTAGGCTGTTGACTTGTGATCTTTCTGTTTTCTTGATGTGTGCTTATAGAGATATAAATTTCTTCTTAGTACTGATTTCATGGCATTCCAGAGGTTTGGTAAGATGTTTCTTTGTTTTCATTTGTTTCCAAGAATCTTTTAACTTCTGTTTTGATATCTGTGTTGACCTAGGAGTTATTCAGCACTGTGTTGTTTAGTGTCCATGTCTTTGTTGTTTTAGGGAAATTTTGTTGGTGGCGATATTTATGTTTATTCCACTATGGTCTGAGGATATGCATGACAGTATTTTTATCTTATGGAATTTGTTTATGCTTGATTTATAGCCAAGGATGTGGTCAGTCTTGGAGTATGTTTCATGTGGTAATGAGTAGAATGCATATTCTATGGTTGTTGAGTGGAATGTTCTGTAGGTATCTATTAAGTCCATTTGATCAAGAGTCAAGTTGAGGTTCCGGATCTCCTTGCTTTTTTGCCTCAGTGATCTATCTAGGATTGTTATTGGGGTATTTAAGTCCCCAGCTATGATAGTGATACAGTCAATAGCCTTTTTTAGTTTACCTAGTAGTTGCTTTGTAAATCCAGGTGCTCCTCTGTCAGGTGTATATATGTTTAGGATGGATATTTCTTGTCAATGGATTGAACTTTTTATCATTATGTAATGTCCTTCTGTATCTTTTTAAATTTTTTTAAGCTTGAAGGTTGGTTTGCCTAATATTAAAATCATGACTCCTGTCTTTTTTTGTTTTTCATTCACCTGAGAGTTTGTTTTCCATCCTTTAACTTTGAATCTATAGGCATCCTTTGTAGTGAGATGTTTCCTGTAGGCAGCATATTGTTGGGTCATGTTTTTTATCCGGTTTGCCATTCTATGTCTTTTCAGTGTTGCATTTAATTCATTGAAGTTCAGGCTGATTATTGAAATGTGAGGGTTTATCCCCATCATGAGGCTCTTATAAGACTATTTTGTTTTCTTTTAACTTTTGAGTTGATATATATGCATGTTTTCAATTTTGCAGTTGTGAGGTGTGTTGATTCTATGCTTTCCTGCATTTGAGGGAAGTACATGATTGTTCTTTTTGTTTTTGCCTTCTATGCTTAAATACCTTTTAAAAAGTATACTGTTGAGCTTCTGGAAGCTGCATAATCTCTTAGGGACTGGATGTCCAGGAAAAATTTTAATATTTCATTTTTAATTAAATTAATGTTTAATTCCCCATCACTAATGAAATGGAACTTGGCTGGGTAGGAAATTCTTGGTTGAAATTGTTTATCTTTGAGGACCTTGAAAATTGGAACCCAGTCCTTTCTGTCTTGTAGTGTTTGTGCTGACAAATCTGCTACTATTCTGATTTGTCTTTCCTGATAGGTAGTCTGACTTTTCTGTCTTGCTGCCTATAAGGGTTTTTTCTTTTATAACTACTTTGTGTAGGCAAATTACTATATGTCTAGGGGTTGGTCTTCTCATTTGAGGTATCGTGGGGATTCTCTCAATCTCTTATGTTTGGATGGTCACATCTCTGGTGAGATGGGGAAAGTTTTCTTGGATGATCTCCATTTCCCTTTCTTCTTCTGGTATACTGATCAAATGAAAGTTCAACCTCTTGATATAATCATACATCTCATGGAGGCTTTGTTCTTTCTTCCTGAGGTTTTTTGTTTGTTTGTTTTGTTTTGTTTCCTATGTTTTTACCAATTAAGTTTAATTCCATGTTTTAGCTCTGAGATTATTTCTTCTGCTTGGCTGATTCTGCTTTCCATGCTAGTAATCTTGTTATTTATTTCCTAGATGAAGTTTTTTAAGGTCAAAATCTCTGTTACTAGTTCTTTCAGTGCTGTATCTTGTCTTTCTTGAGTTGTATTCACTCTTTTCATCCATTCCCTAATCTCTGTTGTATTCTGGGGACAATTGTTGGTGATATCCATTGTTTGAACTCTGAGGTCTGATTTTTCAGGTGTTGCCTCTTTGGTACACTGGGTATTATCATGTTCTTCCATTGATTTTTCCTCATTTGTGACAGATCTATTTCTTTTATCTTTAATTCCATTATTCAGTGATACTTGGTGGGGCTTTCACTTCTATTGTTTTCTGAGCCCTCTACACTGCTCTAATCAGAACCCCTCCAAATTTGTTCTATTTTGAAACTGGGGAAAGTTTGCTGTTTCTGGTAGTTTTGAGAGTTGAATAAGGTGGAGGGTGGGAAACTAGGATTCAGAAACTACATGAAATTTACAATGTACACTGATTGGTGTATGGGCCTCCTGAGACCTACTCCCCACCACCACTCTATATGGCAATGCAATGGGTACATGTGTGTACCCCTGAGTCCAAGTTAAAGTAGCAGTATTGAGGAGCATAGAGAAAAGTAGAATGAAATTGAATGGACAGAAATAATAAATATAAAATAAACCACAAAAAACAAGAACAAAAAAACCTAAAAGACAAAAAGAAAACAGAAAACAAACCAAAACCAACAGAAAAGAAAACACACACACACACAAAAAACAGGAAAACTGAACACACACACACACACACACACACACACACACACACACACACACACACACACATATCCAAAAA
>NW_007248081.1:1008910-1063330 GCF_000164805.1 Carlito syrichta | reverse complement strand
TATCAACAGGGTGCCTGAATGAAATGTAATTGTACACCTAACCCTTAACTGTACCCCACAAAATTATAATAAAAAATATTGATTAAAAAAAAAACTATGCCTCAGACAAAGGGTTAATGTCCAGAATCTACAAGGAACTAAAAAAACTCAACACACACACACACACACACACACACACACACACACACACACACACATACACATATCCAAAAAAAAGAGGAAGAAGAAGAAAAAAGTGGAGAATGCAAATTGAAACCTCACATACACATTCACTCACACTAAACCAAAACAAAAAAAGTCAAAACAAGACAAAAAAGAAAAGGGAAGGAATGCAAATTAAACTCTCACACACTCACATTAATACAAAACAAAAGACAAATCAAAAAGAACAACAGCAATAAAGAAAAAAGGGGGAGGATGCAAATCGAACCTTCATACACACAGTCACACACTAAACCAAAACAAAAGAAGAAGAACAACAACAAAATAATTAAAACAGATTCTTTGGGCACTAATCACTATCCTCTTGTGGCAGGTTCTGTAATTATTCCTCTCAGCTGCTCACAGGTAAGCCTGCCTGCCATCTTTGGGGCAGCAGGCTCATTCACAGGGAGTGATGAGGGAGTGGTGGGGGTGGGTGGGGAAACAGTTCTCTCCTTCTGTTTTTGCAAGGTCAGGGGGAATCCCCTCCTGTGGGGAGGTGCAGGATTATCTCCTCCCCAGGTGCTGGTGGCAGGCACCCCAGCCAGGCTTATCCCAGAGTAGAGTTCTCCTACCACAGCTGCTGTCCTGGCTCCACCTGGATTCATCCCTCTCTGTGGTGCCCCAGCCAAGTGGGTCTGACATCCAGTCAGATGTCGCTGGGGAGGAGGAGGTTGGGTTAGCCCGGGCTCTCTGCTGATCTCTTGGGAGCTCTTCCTTGTCCTTTTCTGGCCTCACCCTTTGTCCCACAGCTGGATCAGAATAGGGAATGGGGCAATGAGACTCCACACTCATCCTGTCCCTCCTAAGTTTGTGCTTTCAGGATATTCCCTCTGGGTCATGATCAACCTCTGAGTAGTTAACCCACTGGTCACAGAGAGCAGGTCAGTTGCTCTGTGATGAGCAAGGCAGAGCACTTCCTCGCCCAGTTCAAGATGGTGGCATGGTGCCTGTTTCATCTTCTCTAGTGGGACTCTGCCTCTGTCTCCCTCGCTGTGTTCCCTCAGCAGCCCTCGATGCCAGTGTCCAGCCTGGGGTTGCAGTGATCAGGTAGTCTGGCAATGGTCATCACTCCCAGTAGCTTCTCCCCAGGAAAAGCTTTTGATTTTTTTAAATGCCACTCAGCTTCTGAGTCCCAGGAGGCAATAGGGTCCAAGCAGAACTGCTGCTGGCACCAGTCACTTCACCAGGAAAGCCCTGGCCACTTGCTCCCAAGTCCCCACTAAGTCAGCTCCTTCATGCCCACTTACAAACAGACATACATGGAAATTCGTCTATACACTCACTTACTCACACAGGGACTGGCACAGTCCAACCTGCTCCACTGCCATCTTTTTTCTCCCCACCACCTTGAAGGATATTTAATTGATAACTATGGACCGCTCACCCGCTTTCACCTTCCAGTTAAATTTAGAGTTTGCAAAATGCTCTGTTGAAATGAACAAAAACCCATTTGCTATAAATGCCTTAAAGAAAAATTAGTTTTTTAAAGGTATAATGGATCTGCACCCTCTCCAAACTCTCAATGACACTAGAAGCATACAGGCATCAGGATTCCTCTAGATTTATTTTTATAGTGCCTAGTTGCATGCAAGTAGGTGTATACTGAGTAGAAAATAAGCATTCTCCAAACTCCAAGATACTTTTTCATTCCCAAGTATCATTATACTATAGGAAAAAAATAGAAAGAAAAAAATACAGACTTGAAAAAGCCCATCAGTCTGGAAGAAACTAGTTTTCCTTTTTTTTGCCTATTTCAGAAATGCCAAGGTAGCCAAGATTGAACTGGTTTTCTTACTCTCACTTCTGCTGAAATAGAGAAAATTCAAGAGGTCTCTGAGGCTGGTGATCTAACAGTGTGAAAAAATTACTGAATAGTGATAAATTAGAATATTAAGTACTAACTCTGCAAATTTTGTTTCTACTCACCAAAAGAAAATTTCAAAGGTAAAAATAAGTGATTAAGACAGAAATTAAAGAAGTGGATGCCCCATGTAGTTAGTAATTATTACACTTCCTGACTTGTAAGCTAGAATAGAAGATCACCATAATTCAATCCATGCAGTGCAACACGTGTTACTCTACTGTGAGGCATAGATAAATCACAATGGACAGAAACTGACATGCTTCGAATTGTACACAGAGGTCACCTCCCAAGACCTATGTCATACAATACTGTTCTTTTTATTCATAAATATATTTTTAAAATATTATACACTAATGAAAATTAAAATACAAAATTTTAAAAATTCAGATCAATAACAAATTGCAATTCACAAAAAGAACAATGTCCATGGATCATGGCTGAAAGAGGGTAATTAGAAATTTCCAAGAAGGAAGTTTTAGTAGATTCTTAATCTCATTCGTAGGGAGATAAATAATATTTAGTAGAATTTTTATCTACCTAAGAAACCCAACTTTATCACTACAAACTTTATCACTACACAAAAAGATATTTTCTTTCATTATATCTTCACTCTTATAACTTACAATGATCTATTTTGTCATGCATGGGTCATTTCAAAAACATTTGACAACATGAAAACAAAATTAATTTAGTTTCAAGAAGTATACTAAAATATACCATGAACAGGGCAGGAAAATAAACTATACCCCTTAATAGGAAATGTTAATGGAATGCAATGGTCTAATTGTAAAGTGTTCTTAACATTGAAAAGAGAGAATAATTCTTTTGAGTACATTGTTATAATGATTCAAAACATGATTTAATCATCGGGCTGAGACATGCAATTTCCTTCTCTCCATGAGCAGAGGTTTCAAAGTGCTTTAATCATTAGCCCTACATTTCCAGGTTTGTACGTTGTTTTTTGTTTTTGTTTTTGCTTTTGTTTTCATGTTCAACCTAACATTATCAAAAAATATAATAATGAGGGAAACAAGTGAGACAAGAGAAGAAGAAAATGAGAATAGGAACTGAGTGCTCTGGCAAACCAAACCTTTTCTGGAGAAAAAGAGTCTGTTCTCCAAGATGGAGTAGTTGCTCAGTTCTGAAGCATTGAGGATACCTGAGACCATGCAGAATTTGGCTTAGTCAATTTCACAAAGAACCAAAAAAAGTCTCAATGAGGATTTTTGCTTTACTGAAGTAAGGGAGTATTCTAAGACCCATTGTGACAGTTTCTGAAATTTTTCAAACATGTATTCTCACAATTCCATTTGCTTATGTCTCCACAAGTTGCAGAAATGCCATAGATTCAGGATGACACATAATTAAGCTGTAAATCTCCATATGCTAAGAGGAATACAATTACTAAAAGGAAAAACATATAAAGGCAAACACTTGTCAATGTGCAGCATTTATTTTCACTCGTTTCTTTCTTAAAATTCTACCAGAATCCTCTTCCTTGTAAGAGTTTCAGTTTATTACGTGAAAAATTAAAATTTTGCTCCGATGATATCAGAGCAAAGACAGCAAGGCCCTTTTCCCAAACTGCTTTAAGGATTCTATTTAATACAGCACCTGGAAATTCAGTCAATGCTTTTAGTTCTTTCAAAAGTTGTTTATTTTGTGTTTTGCTTTACTTAGTTGGGAAGGACAAAAGCAATATAAGCACTTTAGAAAAAAGATAGAGAACCATATTATCATTGTGTCAAAATTATTTAGCTGCAAAGGATGTATTATTTTTAATGTATATTCATCACACTATGATGGCTCAAATGTCATGACTGGAGAATGCAAAGTATTGTTAATATGCATTGGAGCTCCGCCTTGCCAACTGCATTAATTGTAATTAACTGACAGGTTGACAGCTACATATTGATAAATTGTGTGGGGAAGGCTCCTTTAATGTTACTATGTATAGTGTGATGCATATTCACAGAATAAATAATTAGCATATTTCAGACTGATCACATCTAGTCTTGTATTTTTTCTTGTATCCATAAATACAACCAGTGGAGTAAAAAAAAAAAAATCCTTGAACAAATTAAGAATAACTATATGAACAGCAACCATTTTCCCTATCATTTGTATCCCTGCCTGTTTCAAAATAGTAAAATAAGTGAGTCATCTATTCTAAGAACTAATAATATATGGCATTGATTTTAAATAGGAAAGCATTTTTATTGCACACAAAAATATTAAGCTTCTATGTATGAATATGGGCTCAGAAAGGACACAGCTGCTTATTTTATTGGTTTCTAAACTTGGGCAGGTTGATGGGAAAACAAGATGGCAATTGGAATTGCATGAGCTCTAGAGTCAGGCTGACATGAGTTTTAAAATGCTCTATCACTTATTAGTAATGATCTTGGACAAACTATTCACTCAACTATTCACTTTTTCCTTAGTAAAATGAGAATTATATAGCCCAAAGATTGGATATCAAGATCAGAGAATACTGTGCATGAAGCATTTACTTAGTGTCTGGCACACAGTATATTTCATATAAATTATAGTTACTATTGGTATTGAAACAGGATTAATAAAAAAAGGTTTCCTGTAACTCTATAGAAATTAAGGATGGACACTATCAGCCTTTACCAAAATTTAAAAAGGGGATCAGTGAACAGTCGATGCAGAATGTACTTTTAAGTTTTTTCTCTCCACACTATTTTCAGTTTTGTCCAGTTCTCATTCCAATTTTGCTGATTCCTGAGGTTTGCCTTCCTTCACCAAAGAGATTATGAAGTGGTCAAGAGAAAGGATTAAGACAAACACTCCACCCACAATTATCACTAACTGCTGATTTCACCCTGTTCAAGAATAAACCTTGTGGTGTTTTCCTCAAATCTCAAGATGGAATTAAGAAAGTGGTCCCTGACTGCTAGACCGAAAATTGTGCTAAAAAGTATTTGCCATACAGCATATCGAAGCATCTTTCTGTATCTCTGGAAATTTTATTAATAAGGACTTAGCAAATCAAGGCATATTATAGATTCCTTGCTACCTTTAATTAGAAAACATTCCAAAATCCATAGTTTGCATAATCTATCTGCCCTCCTGAGGCTATTTGTTCCAGAAAATGCCTACTAATGCATACTAATGAACTATGAGATTTAGTGAACCAGGCCAACACACGGGCAATCAAAGAATATGTCATTTGCTTAATTGTACAGGTCACTGAGAGACAGAGAGGAGGCAGTTTTTCAGTACTCTTACCAAGTTCCACTGCATACACTATAGATTGTCAGTGCGATAATCTCCCGAGATTAGCACTGATGTAAATTTAATCCATTTTCACTGATAGACTGAAATCCTCTGCTATGTTGTTCATATTTTTGGATAATTGATTTGTTTTATTTTTTTCACAGCTCTTGTAATATGTTTATGAAACCTAGATTTGTATCATCCCAAAACTTGCCGTGGATTTGGAATTAAGGTTTTGCTTTGAAGACATGCCTTGATTCTGAGAGAGAAAAAGAGAGCAAGAGAGATACAAGCCTATTATATTTCCTATGTATTTCCAAAAAGTGGCCTATAGATAAATTAGTTGCTGCTAAATAGGTGATGTACTGAATACAAAGGCATTCCCCACTATCATTTCTAGCTTACTTTTTGCAGACTCTTAAATCCTGACTACTATGAAGTGATGGCTTTGTTCATTTCAAAGCATAAGAAAGGGAGAAAACAATCTATCAGCGAATACTTCACTTCAGTTTTTCTCTTGGCATTTTAAATTCCAGCTGTGTTGTATTCTCTCACATAAAAGCAAACAGAGATGCACGTCATCTTAGACAGGGTTGACAAATCAGAAGGTCATGTAGTACCTTTCCTGTAGCTTTTAGAAAGCAGTTGTCAGCCAAGCTTGTATTTAACTGTGGTTGACCTTCCTGATAGCACAGCATCATAAGTTAGTGCACCTACCATTGTCCTCGTGCAGGTTCCATGAATTCAAATCTGGAAGAATTCAAACAGATGGTTCAGAGCAGTTGTGATTATTCCTCATAAAATTTGTGTTGTTTTTTTCAACCTCCGCAGCAGCATCTCCAAGGAGGAAAACATGACAATTGTTTCAAAAGAAATCTCAGGACAAGCAACATATTCATCTCACACCAGAGAGTCATACATAGTGTACTTGTGGAGAGTATCAAGAAAGCTTAAAGCCTGGAAATCCAGTGACCATTTGTGGTGTGATGAGGGTAAGACAATTCCAAAGGTCAACTGTCAATATCCTGGGCATCATATTAACCAGTAGCAAATAGTCTTCTGGAGGAGAGGGAGTCCTCAAAGGAAAAGTTCCAAGTTTCTTTGGCTTCACTTCCCTGAAACTGTACATAAGGCACTAGATGAATAATCTATCAAAAATGAACATAAATCTAAAAGTGGAAAAAATCTTCGGTTATATAACATGCTGCAACCCACTCCATAGAGCCAAGCTCTCTGCTATTGTGTCTCTACTTACTTTCAGAGAAGCTTATCCAAGAATGATATTAATAATCTTCCCATCACTACAGCTTGCCCATAAGGTACAGATGGGAGATTAAGATATGAAGGTTCTGGCATTGCAACTCATAAAACCAGATACTGAATTTGATGATCAAGAATATGGTTTGCCTTGGAACAATAATCTTTCATTCATATATCAAGTGAAAAATAATAAGGAAATTTCATTCTCATAGAATTGAGGAAAACCATAATTTGTTGACGGCAATGGCACACAAGGAAAATATAAATATGTTAATCATTACTAAATTGTAGGATGAATTTGGTACCCTACTGACTTTTTAAAAACCAAGAAAGCATCTTTTTGAGCAGGCTGACATTTCTCACCTCATTGATTCTCACTGCTCATTAAGACATGATCAACTGTTCATTGGAGTTTCATTTCTTTTAATTCTCTTTTCTCCTCTTGCTCAGCACTTCTCTGAATTAGTGCTTCATTTCAAACTAATAGCCACTGTAAGCCATTAGCAGCAGTTGATACCCGTCTCTCTCCCTTCATTTAACTTAATTTCTAAACTTTGCAGTTAGCCTCTAATGTAGTAACAATAGGTAGCCACCTGGTAGTATTACAAGGAGCATTGGGACTCCCTATTTCCTGCATGTGTATACCTACACACAAACACACACACACCCCAGTCATAGGCTCCCATGCCCCAAGTTCCACTGTGGTCTCAATAAGTCTGCTAAAATGAAAGATTCCTATGAAAATAAACACAATAGGACTATCAGTATACCTCAGTGTGATCTAGTAGATCATTCCTTAGCAAAAGGATGTGTAAAGGTAGACAGGAGGACTGCTTGGGGATGGAAAGAGGTCAAGAGCTCAACATGTCAGTACATAGCACTGAAGAGGAACACTAACATAGATTCTACAGAGGTCTCAAGTTTCCCTAGGGCTACACACACACACAAACCACGAAGACATGACCAAGAGTCTGGCTCCGGTCTCTGCCACAGTCATTCTAGGGCTCTTTGTACTTGCCTCTTTCACAGTCCTAAAACATTATTATATCGTGTGTCATTTACAGGCAAAGCTCTCTCACAGGACTGCAGATGCTTGAAGGCATAGGCTGTGTCTTAATTTTTTAAATATTTGCCTCAGCACTAAGCACTAAACACAGAGTTGACAGCACATCAGAATTACCTAGATTAAATAAAAATACAGATTCCTTGATTCTGCCCCAGACCTACTGAATCAATATTTATAAAACTTGTGGCCTGAGCAGCTTTACTTCTTGTAGTTATAAGGATGATTTTGGTTCATTCTGTTTCATTCTGTTGAATGAAGGAAATCGTTCTGTTTATATATCCCTTATACCTACACGGAGGAAATATAACTAGAGTTGTGACATTCCATGATTCAGGAGATCCCATGCATATAAATTACAGTGAAGATGAGATCCTCCTGCCCCTTGGAGTTATGTGGCACCGGTGGCCCTAGAAGACACACAGGGGCTCTGAGCACACAAAGTCAATAGAGAAATATTTGCTGATGCCTTCGAGTCTTCAGTTTTTGTAACTTTAAAAATTAATCACTGCGTAGCTCACTTATGAATCAAAAGAAAGGAACTTCACATGCTAAAAAAGGAGCCGGCCTCTTATCTCCAATTTTCTGCTCAGTAATCTCAGACTGCAGCAGGGTTGCTACTGATGACTTCAAATCTTTACTGAAACCAATATTTTAGAATCGGCATGAAAGAATTTCAAGACATAATACAAGGTAACCAAAAATCTTCAGGACTCTATTCTACAAGGAAATATCCAGGACTCCTAGAAAGCCACTCCACACACAAAAGCCTCTTATGGTGGAAGTGGAGTGACAGGCAATGGGAACCTCGACACACAGGCAGCAGTGCAGATAGAATCCGTGGGCAATTTTGGCTTGCTCTGACTGCCACATTCAATCTTTACTCACCTTTGTACCTGCCTTGGCAATCTTGTTTCTGAGCCTGAATTCACCCCTGTTTTCATGACAACCTTAGAGGATATTTTTTTTAAAGTTTGTTTCTATGATTATATAAATTTGTACTTGGGATGGGAAATATGATGCAGATATGTGAGAACTTTCCTCTCTGGGTATATTTTCTGCCCGTGTTGAGATCCCATAGCAATGATTAACGTTTAGTTAGTGAATATGGTTTAGATCAAAATGAAGCCCAGTCAATATGTGACCTAATATATTAATGTTATTTCCTTGCAAGAAATGAAGTGGTTAAGCCAATAATGTACATCCTGCTTCCTTTGCCACAGTCTTAGGGCGAAATAAGCCTCACATGATATGGCAGAATAGTCTCAGAGACTATTCTGAGAGGGTCAGAGAGAGGCTGGTCTGTTTGATGGACAAAAGTGAAGTGGGAATTTTTATACAATGCCTACTGTATTATGCACATACACACACACACACACACACACACACACACACACACACACACAAAATCTGGTGGCTAACCTCCAAACCCATCAGTCTCAGCCAAATCAGGACAATTTTTCCAGAAATTTTAAAATAAAACCCTGCATCCTAGAAACCTACTCAGTCCTGGAGAAGGTTGGGTGATTGATCACTCGGGTCCTGAATCCTAATTCCACTTATCTGGCCCAACCTATGATGTGAAACATCTATGCAGCTAAGCTCTGGTTGAGACAGTGCAATCAATATCACATTCCCTGTAAGCCTCATCTAAATATATCCATACTCATGAGAACATTCCACTGTGGTGAAAGAATTGAAAGTAGAAGGATAGCTACTGATGTAGACTATTACATTTTTCCTTTATTTTTTCACATTTTTCCTTTTTTTATACTTGCATTATACAAGTGGAGTTTTGTATGCCTTGAATGAGAATACCCAAGTTGAGATATGGAGGTTGGGATTGTAGTTGGTCCATGAAAAGCACTCTGAAGCACAACCCATTCTTGACTCAACCTGCTTAAACTTTCTTTCTCCCCCACTCCTTGAACGTTGCTATACCCACTCTGCCTTGAACATTGTGATACTCAGTTTTAACATGCATGAGAGAGATTTCTGCACATGGCATCAGTCCATGTCATATGTAAAAGCTACCAGTTCCTCTTCAGCTCTCCCATTCGTTCGGTCTCACCTTGAATGACCATGAATGGTAAAATTCGTCAATACCCACCAAGGACTACTGAGCCCTGACAGGAGTAAATTTTTTCTTTGAAGAAAATGGGCTGCCGGGTTCAGTGGCTCAGCCTGTAATCCCGCGCCTTTGGAAAGCTGAGGTGAGTGGATTGCCTGAGCTCGCGGGTTCAAGACCCGCCTGGGTAGCGAGACCTCATCTCTACAATAAATCAAAAAATCACCCGGGCGTGGTAGTGCCTGCCTGTAATTCCGGCTAATGGGAAGGCTGAGGCAGAAGGATCGCCTGAGCCCAGCAGGTCGAGACTGCGGTGGCCGGGAGCTGTCACTGCACTCCAGTCTGGGTGACAGAGTGAGACTCCAACTCAAAAAAAAAAAAAGAAAAGAACATGGGCTGTACTTGAGAAAATGAGAACACCGAGAACAGGAGAATTAATTGAAAGTAGAAGGGAAGGAGGAACACCATGTAAGAGTTCTGGTTTTTATTCATGTGTCTGTCCTATTCTCATCAGAGTCCCGAGGTCATGTTCCCCTTTCACACATTCAATTCACATCTATTGAGTCTCATGCTAGACAGGCATGAAAACGAAGTATCTTCTGTTTATATGGTGAAGGTGTGGTGGGAGAATACAGTTAGAGAAACATACTAGGGAATTTTTTACTATAAAAAAATTAATGAGTTGACTGAGAGGAAAAAAGGAGCTGTAACATTTCCATCCTTAGAAAACTCCTAAGAGATAACTGAGCATCCTCCTCTATGGAGAATTCAAAGTACCAAGCAAACAGGTTTAAACCATGTTTTCTATGTTATCCTCTCTCCCCATATTCCAGATACTCTGCCTGGGCCACAAATGCAGATCTTTCAACCCATGTAGGAAACATCTGGTCTTAACATTAATCTGAGCATCTAATTTGACTTGGGACACTTTGGTCTTTATCTCCATACATATCCACACCATAACACAATCGAAAATGAAAGAAGACATAGTTCTAACCAAGTCATTTTCTTCTTTGAAAATATATCTTGTAAAAACTTGCTGACCTGATGATTGTGTGTTGATATTAACTTGTTAAAGCCCAGTGGTTAGCTCATTGTCATTTTCTTTTTTTAGCAGTGGGTATTTTTCCTGAACTCCTTTCATATACCTAGAACTTTGCACTCCTACTCTAAGTCTTTTTCTGTCGGCAATAGACAGTCATGCTAAGCTGAGTTCTAACAGTGACTTTTTGGTGCTGTGAACCAGCTTGGACCAGTGATCATATTTCACTCCAATCCTTCCATCCCATGTCTTCCCAGCACACACATCTGCCCCATATCTCACCCAGCCAAATCCTGATAGAGCATTTCCTCTTCACTCCGTGTCACTGTGTTCTTTTTGCAGAGAGAGCCACACGCTGAAAAGAGATCATTCACTTGAGCTTCCTGCAAAGTAACTCTGAGCCTCATGGGGTCGGGCCAGCAGCTGGCTGTTTTCCGTGTCATCTACCACTCTTATCCACTGGATGGGTTTCAGCTCTGCTTTGGTGTCTCTAACCTTATACGTCGGACTAGAGGAGCCCAGAGCTTCCATTTATGCCGATGGCACCAAAGCACATTGGCTTCTTAAGGGGGAGTAATATAATTCACTGCTGATTTTTAAATGATCACAGAATCCTTTCATTGAATTCTCACCTGGTGCAGCAACAGAAAATCTAATCCTTCAGCAGTAATGTAAGGCTTGTAGAGGTTGAAGAAATTCTCATCATTTTCATCAATCGACATCCTGAAGAGGTCTCATAAGGCTGTCCTTAATGAGAGTCTTTTTAATAGGTGATGCAAAGCTACAGTGAGGTCCCTTTGGCGCTTAAAGGAACACACTGTGTTGGCTGCTCCAGGTGGGTTTGCTCTCCACAAAATCACATGCTGTAGCAAAGTTCCTGTGTGTTTAATAATGTGTTGGTCTTTTACTGACCACTTAGAAAAGACATAAGATATAGAAAGAAAAAGGACCCCTGCTTGGTTCTTTGAGTGCTATTTTAAGACATATTTTAAAGTGGACATACAGAAAGCAAACTACCAAGACAAAATGCTAGGTATTTTATCCTTTTTTAGTTTTGTTAGCAACTATTTTTAATTCTATGCTATAGGTTTTCTAATTGTATTTAAGGCATTCAAAAATTGACTTAAATGTACTTGCATATTACATAAAACCGTAATATACATTCCTATCCAGACTTGGAAGTGTGCTTAATTATGCTGTATATATACATTCCCATCGGTATGCCTATCTCAGATTATCAGCTCTGGTGAGACTGACTTTGTAGAGCTGAGAACCTTAACACTATACCCAAGACTGAACAGCAGTTACACACTTATTGACTGTCTTTCTGTTCTTAAGATGTTGGATTTGTTATAAAGGATATAAGAACATCTGAAAAAATTACAAATATAACAAAGCATTTGGATGCTAAATTGATATATTACTTCTAATTTCAAAATTAGAATATGGTATTCCATTTATATTTTTAAACCAAAAAATATCATACAATAACCCCACAACTATTCATTTTAATGTATAAATCTCGCAACTAATTGAGAATGCATCCCATATTTGAGAATCCTAGGTTGGCAACTGATTGAGAATGCATCACATATTTGAGAATCCTAGGTTGCAACTTAGTAATGTGTGAACTGGGCAAGTTATAAAGTTCTTTGGACCCCATTTTTCTAATCTATAAAATGATAATCATAACTTTTGCCTCATAAGTGTTGTATTGAAAAAGAGCACATCCATAATTCATTTTACAGGTGACTGGCACATATTATATGCTTAATTAAAAGATATTTGCAAAGTTCACTATGTTTAAATAATTATTCAGTAAGATCTCAAATATATAGCTGACATCAAATGCTATTTTAGTGATATTTATGTATATTTATTGAGCATCTGCTATGTTCCAAATGCTATCCTAACTCTGTGAACCATAAAGAACAATGCAAGTTGCTTCCGACCAATGTGGAATCACTAAGATCATTATTTATATAAAGGGCTCATGAATTATATTGAAAACACTTCTACCCAAAAAGACAGTGAAAAAAATATGGATGCCTGACTTTCCATCTCAAAACTTTCCATCTAAATGCTAATGTATGGACAAAGAGAAGTGAAGAGTTTTAATAGCTCCAGAAACTAAGAATATTGACCAATGATTTGCCATATATTCGCCAAACTTATGGTGAAGTCCTTAGGCAGAAAGCAGGACCTTAAAGGAATGAAAGAGATGGAAGAAGAGATTCCATCCAACAATCCCTGCTGGATAGCTCTTCCTCTCTGCAAAAGGGAAATACTGTTTTTAAGCAGAGGCTTTCTTTACTCTTCCATAACCCTCATTATCTCCCTTATTCCTTTTCTCACTATGTGCACTGTTTTCCCTATCTTTTTATCTTAAAGTCATTTTAAACTTACAGAAGCATTGCAAACATACCACAGAGTTCCCTCAGTGTAGGGTATGTCCCAGCTTCTTCTAAGTTAACATCTTACATAGTACAAGCATCAAAACTAAGAAATTAGCATTGGTACAATACCAGTGCTAATTATCAATTAACAGTGCTACAGACTTCATTCAGATTCTACCAGTTTTTTCTACTAATGTCCTTTTTCTCTTTAAGAATCTAATTAACATCACACTACCTTGCATTAAATTGATTTTACAACTCATACTGCATTTAGTTGTCATGTCTTCTAATCTGTAGCAATCCGTCAGTGTTTCTTTGTCTTTCATGATCTTGAACACTTTTGAAGAGCGCTAGTCATTCTGTGGAATCTCCCTTAATTTGGATTTGTCTGATGTTTTCTCATGAGTTAGACTGAGGTTTTACACTACTAGAAAAGAGGCCACAGAAATGATGGTCCTTGTCATTGAATTGTAATCAATATGACTGAACGGGTGATGTTGATCTTGATCACTTGGTGTCATCCAGGTTTCTCCACTGTAAAGTTGCCATTTTCCCCTTTGTATTTTAGAAATATTTAGTTTGGGTCGCCGTCATTTTTTATTTCTCATATTGGAAATTCCCTCTAATGTAATGCACTTCCAGGTGCATTTTACATTGAAGCTTAGGCATGACCTCGCAACACTCACTCTCCAAGTCACTAGGGGTTTATGGAAGGCACAAGCGCCTCACCATGACACAAAGGAGTACAAGTATTGTTGTTTAAGCAACAAAGGAAATCCATAGTGGATTTGTTCAGAAATTGTAAAATCTTTCAGCTCAAATGACACTGTTAGGCTATTTCTCTTTTGTCAACTCTGTTTTTCTCTTTGTGTTCATTTCATCCTGCAGTCTCTCTCCACATGGAGTGGAACATGACTGACCAACAGCTCCATATTCACATACAGCATGAGTTCTGAGCTTCACTCTCAGTCCTTCATGGCTTGACCCTCTGAGGCCTCCCTGACTCTCCTCTATACCGATGTGACTTACACTCAAGGAAAAAATTTATATTAAGATTTCAATGTCTACTTAACATCCATTTTGGACAGAGAACACAGACTTTTTGTAATCTTCATTAAAGAGAAAGAATAGTAACTGCCCACCAGAAAATCTAACAAGAAATTTGGGGAGCCAGAAAAATCTAGGTGGAAGCTGAGATCAATCACAAATCTTCTTAAGACAAATACCTTGCTAGGAAGGTCATTTAAGAGGAAAGAACATCTCCTGAACAGACTAAAATTAGCCTATAAGCACACTATCTGGAAGATTCTGAGATACTGCACTTTAAGAACTATTGACATAATCATAATAATAATTCACTGGAAATTCTCCTAGGAAACAGAATTATGTGTCCCAGCAACATTAAAGCCAAGAAGCCATTAAAGAAGGCTTTTAACAAGCACTACCAACGCACAGAGAAGACTATGCATTTGCCTATGCATTCGGTAGCTCTTATTAAATCAAGAACAGGATGGTAGCAATGCCAGACTCAGATATTTCAGTTTAAATTATATCTCCAAGTACAAAAAATACTAGAACTTCCCTAAAGTCAAGCAGAGTCCCTAAAGCATCTGGTAAATTTGAATAATGCATGGATAGAAAAGGATAATTTAGACTTCAAAAACATACACAGCATTGACTGCTAGGCCTTTAATTCCCATTTGCTTCCCAAAAGTAACCTTACATTAAAAGAAATCAAATCTAATACAACCTCACATGTTATACTTTCTGAAAGCACAGTAGTATACTCTGTGACATCATGCGTATAACTTTATTCATTGTTAGTAGCAGTTTTGCACAATCAGAATCATAAGCTAGACTTTATTTCATATTTTCTATTATGCACAAACCAGAGACGTTTTTGGACTTATGCTAACTAGGATACTTGATTCTCAGAAGCCAAACATGTCTGCATTATGGTTCATTCAAATTCCCTTGGTTAATTCTGTAATTACTTTAATTAAGCATAATTAACTATTACTTAAAATAACTTTAATTAAGCCACATAATTAGCTAAAAGGGCACTGTGATTTGTAAGAATTTTATACTAAATCTTTTGTTCTTGCATCTATCTCCTTGGATCCAGCAGATTCATATTACTTTATTTCTGAGCAGTTTCCCTCTTCAGTAGAAGAAATGGGACTAAGTTAATCATTATCATAAACCAAGATTGCACTAGCTTCCTTTTTGTTACCCTAATTATCTAGATGTTAAATTGCAAGTGATTTCTGGAATATTAAGTTTATTGACTTTTATGAACTTACACAAAACTCATACAGTAAATAAAATTGCAAATGCAGAGAATGAACAATGGAAGCATTAAATTGTTTTCTTACACAGGCATTTAGTAGCAATGAATCTGAAGATTCTCTAGGAAGCATCCTAATTAGGTAAGAATAAGTAGAGAAAAATGCCATATAAATAATCATATTCTTCTTATTCCAGAGATATTGAGTAGTCAATCATAGATAAAGCATGGGGTAGAAAGAGAATTCTGTTCATATCCTGGGTCTTTCTTTAACTTAATTAGGAAGTAGCAAAGTTTGTATGTATGTAAGAATTCAATGAGACAAAGTTTGCCAAACACCTAGAACTCAGTAGGCACCCAAGGAATGATGCTGCGTTTCCTACCACCATCTTCATTTCTTCTCTCAGATATCAATTCAGAAATGGTTTATTTAAGGCATGAGCCTGACCATTTCCCCATCTGCCGGCTTTTGGAATAGTCGTCACTTTCTGAAAGGACAGAGTCCAAAATGGAGTTTCTCTGGTCTCGTTGAGCTCATACACGACAATCTTCCTTTCCTAGAACCCTGGACAAATCACAAGACATTGAGAGGAACATCTTTGTCCTAATAATTTATCCTCCAGCTACTCACCCAACCCTTCTCTATGTGATTAACTACCCATGACTGTACCACCCATCCAGCTACCAGCCCATCTTAAGTCTATGTGCTCATGTCTGACCAACCCATCCATCCAATCATCAGAGACATGAGAAACAGACCCCATTACCATGACATCAGCTCCTGTGAATGTTTGCCTGCCCCCCAAAAAAGACAGATTTAAAAAGATGTCAAAGTCAAGCATTCACTGCCAAACGTTCTTTAAGTCCCTGGCCTCCACTCCAGACGCAGAGAGGAGGACCCACCCTTTTTCTCCGATCTACTTTCTAAATAATCTTTCTTTTTTCATCTAATTTCTATGCAGTTCTTTGTGTACCCAGGGCACCAGCTCAGCCCACCAACCTAACATTTTCCTTCTACCATTTCTCGAGTTTGGCTTTAGGTGATTGGCGGAGCCTGCATCAGTAACAAATGTGGTGTCCGTGTGAGGAGCTGCACATTGCAAGTGGGATACAATCACATGAGGTGCTGGTTGCTTCTGGCCAACAGACCCCCCAGATGGGACCCAAGGGACCTCCTAGCAGCTGCTGAAACAATTTTGTCTTCAAGAATCTCTCTTTTTCCCCTGAGTGGTGCCTGCTGCCTATCACACATTGATGATGCAGGAAAAGTGGCGTCTGAGGAGTTGACAGATCTCAGAACTGGGAATTTGGACTCACCTGCTTAAGGCATTGTCTGAGCTCTCGAGTCATCTGTGGCACCACTTGGACTCTGTCCAATCAGGACCTAGCCACCTGTGGGGCTGTCTGAAGCTGGGATAAAAATTCAGGGCTTTTACTCACCCCTACAGCAGGCATCACTGAGTGCTTCCATCTGTCTAAATCTGAAATTGTGTGTTTGTGTCTGCTTCTGTCTCTATCTGTGATCCTATTGCCCTGCTAGGCATGCCAGGTTTTCTGAGACTCAAGCTGATCACATATCATGGCCCATTTAAAAGTAGATGGGCACATTACAGCAAGGAAAATCCAGAGCTCAAATGGTTAACCTACAACCATAGAAGCTGAATATTCTAAAATGCTAATTCTCTCATTCCTTTTCTGCATGCCTTGAATGCTATTAAGCTACTGTTGTTGAGATAAAACTCACTGTTTCAAGATTACTTGGAAATCTTTCTTATACAGTTCAACCAGTTTGAACTAAAACTTAAACATTGAAAGCTTATTTAAAGCTAAAAAAATGGGGAGGTTGGTTTTTAAAAAAAAAAAAAAAAAAAGGTTTTTAAATAACCATGAAAACTGTTTTACCCAAATTTTTATCCACAGCCTTTACTGGATTACCTGGCAGGGCAAACAAAGTTTAGCCATGTGCATAGGTTTCAGTTTTGTCAGAGATAATTTAGAACCAACTATCTTTATAAAACGGTGAGTTTGCAATACACAGCTAGAGTTCAGAAGTAAAAGCAGTGGGATCTGTGTTTGCATGTGTATGTACATGTATTTTGTTATGGTGGCTATTGAGGAGCTCAAGGGCCATCTAGTTTATAATTGTGTGATAAAACTTGTTTTAAGTGTAGGTTGAAGCTTCTTTTGAATGTATATTGAAACTTGTTTTTAAAACTCAGATGTATGCTTACTTTCCCGCCCAAGCTCAGTAGTATACTTTTGGTAAACAAGTTCACATACCAAAAGAAAACCGTAGAGTCACAGTGCAGACCCTCTGGCCCCATTTCCTGCTCCACTCCCCTAGTAATCTCACGTTCCAGATGTCCCAACGGGTTCCACCCAGCCCACCTGACCGTTGATGGTCAGCGCGGTCAGCCACCACCCGCGACCATACAAACCAACCAATCCCAAACGCCCCCGTACCCAGTAGGAGAAATTACCCAATCATGTGCGAACAGGTTTAAAGTTCTTTCCCCTCCCTTGTAACTGTATATATAAGCTGCTTGCTGTGCTGGGTCGGGGCTCTCGTTCCTGTACCGCTGCGCCGGTTACAGACGTGAGCCCAGACTCGAGCCTGAATAAAGACCCTTGTGTGATTTACATTGGAGCTGGCTCTTTGGTGGTCTCTCGGGTTCAGGATTCGGGTACAGCAGCTATAAGGTACCAATTTGGCTTAAAGATGGAGTACTCATCAGCTAAGTAAATAAGCCCATCTGCAACACAATCTCCTAAATTAAGATGTAGCTGTTTAATGTGACACTCATCTTTTATCTCCATTTTTAGCTCACTGAGAAGCTGGGTTTCATACATGTTAAATAAATGTGTATGCCTATCTTCTTATTAATTAATCTGTCTTCTGCCAGTAATTTTTCAGTGAACCTGTAGGAGGCCATTAACTATGGTCCCACAGTTTGGCACCACAAACAGGATGAGCAAAGCCGCTCCTCTCATCTCGAAGCTGCCGTGAAGAGCACCCAGGAACGTGTTTCTGGGTAAGTCACCTGGACTCACTAGCCAGAATCCTGGCCTTTCTTTCTCTGTGCAAGCAGAGTGGATAGTTTAAAAAAAAAAAATCACTGTTTGTATTACTTGCAAGTTTAGATTAATGGGAAAAAAGGATTTGTGTGACTAGTCTTGGAAACGTCAATGGCCAAAAGATAGATTTTTTTTTTTAAAAGAAAGAAAAAAGATTCTAGTAATATCTCATCCTAAACAATCGATGGAAAGGTTAAGTTAAAAGAAAGATGGAATTAAGGATTATCTTGATTAAAATAAATTGCAAACAAAAAGTCTTTAAAGTTCTTTGCCTCCTCTAGACTTTATTGAGTCCCTTTTCACCATGGCAACTTGGGGTCCATTGCCGGCCAGTAAATGAGTCCCTTTTGGTTTGGTATTTGTGTTTACCTCATGTGTCTGTGACTTTTGTCATTTAACCTTAGTTAAGGTACTTGGTGGAATACTCTTGGGAAAAATGTAAAAGCCAAAATATATCAACTGATAATGAGATTTGAGATAATTTTTTAAGAGCTTTATGGTTAGAACTCAGCTTAATTAATAACTAATTTCAAACCATATATGTATTTAAAAGTCCTCTATGTTTTTCTTTTTTTGGACCTTGCTTTTGGGAATTTTTTTAGTTAATTAAAAACTTTTTTAAGACAAAACCTATGTGCTTAATCTCTTTGATTCTCCTTCCTCTTTCCCATCTCTGGTTCCAAATGAATAGATCTAGAGAAGCCTTCTAATGACTTCAACTCTCTAAAGAACTCAGAATAAAGGAGCCATTAACCCCCTTTGTTCTTGATGGAGGTAGTCTCTGCTTTCTTTTTGAGGCCCAAAGAGTTATGGGCAGATTCTTCTCAGGTCTCAAGCTTTGTTTACTTTTGCATTGTGTTACTGATCATTTTGGCTTTTGGGGTACCAGAAATGCTGTGTATTGTGAGGTCCTAATATATAAAATAAATACAACTTTATAGATGGCTGACAATTATTTATAGTAAATGATTGTTACTGGTTTTCTTGTACATTTGTATAAAAAACTGGTTTAGGCCCTACAGACTGCATGTTTTATTGGCTTTATCCTCCTTAA
Organism: Carlito syrichta; assembly: GCF_000164805.1. Lineage (NCBI taxonomy): Eukaryota > Metazoa > Chordata > Mammalia > Primates > Tarsiidae > Carlito > Carlito syrichta. The sequence continues at coordinate 1,043,774 of NW_007248081.1, read as the reverse complement.
AGGTTTCCACCCTAAAGTCAGTAGTCTAATTAAGAAACAAACTAAGACTCTTGTAAAAGGAACTTACATCTTTAAGACAATCTTGATCTGTAAGGGCATTTCTGTCTGTACCTAAACCACTAGGAACTTTAACTTTGGAAAGACTGTGGTTTCAAGTTTACGTAACAAACCTTACCTTTGTTTAGATCGAAGTTCTATGTCTTTGAGATGCACATTTTCTGCCTTATTTTACCCAAATCCTGTATTTGGAGATACAAGTTTAGAGAGGCCTCTCTAACAATTGTTGAAACAAGTATTCAGGAGATTAATAGTCTGAAGTGGAAGGGAAGCTTTTTCAAAACTGGCAACGAAAAACCTTATAAATCTACAAAATCTTCTTCTATCTGCATGTCTATATATGTCCAAAATACATAAAAGCTCTAATTGGCTTTTAAAAAAATAGTAAACAAAGACAAAATATTCTATCAGAAAAATTGAAACTTTAGCTCAAATGTATTTTAGTTTATGTAAATTTAGTAATCTTTAGTAAAAGCAATTTAAAATTATTAATAAAGTAAAAACATCTTCAGAACTTAGATTTTTTTCCTAAGCTTCATGATCAAATACTACCTCTACTAGATGTTTAGGATATTGCTTCTGTAATACTTTTAACTTAAGTTTCACTTAAGTTGTCCATAAACATCTTTGGACTTGAGCCTTTAAGCTATAATAAGGCCTAGTCTTAAGCGTTGTCCTTTGCCCTGGACTGTGCATCTGGTACATGATTAAAACTGTCTGCCTCCTAGGTTTTTCACTAAAAATGCTAAATTAAGATGTGACTATGTATCCTAATGAAAAGAAAAAGAATTCTTAACTAATTTAAGGATTACTTACAGATTATTTATAAAACGGTTTTAAAAAAACAGTAAGTATGAAAAAGATGTGAAGAAAGTTATAGACATAAAGGTGCATTTTTGGTAAGGAAGGTGGTAAAGAAAAGAAAATAATTTTACATAAGAAAAAAATCTTGTATAGTAAGTTTTTGTCCTGAAATGAAACAACTGGCTATTCAGGTAGCAGGGAAATATAAAACCAAACAAAAAGTCTAAATATGTCATAGATGCAAAAAAAAAAAAAAGTTATAGTGATCTTTCTAAAATATGAGTCCCTGACATTAGAACAAAGTTTTCTTAAGGTATTGATTTCCTCATAATATAATTACAAGAATTTTTTTAAATTTTAATTCTATAAGCTGCTTCTTTTTGTAAATGTTTCAGATCTATAACCTGACTGCAGCTGAGATAACACTAACCAGACCTCCTGAAGGACCACCACCAGATAAGCATGAAAACACACCCTGTGCCACACCTGCACACCAAGTTTCCCTTTTTAAACCTTACAGTCAACCTAAAAGTCTGAAATGGTTTCTTTGATGTATGAGCCTGGCCATTACCCCATCTGCTGGCTACTGACATAAAGTTGGCTTTTGGAAAAAAAAAAAAAGATACCGGTTCATGATCCGGATGGCTTCTAAAATAGGTGGAGAAAAATCAGAGATGACCAAAGGACCTCAAATAAATGAACACGTGAAAACTGCTCTCAGAAAAAAGTCAACCATCAACTACCACATTTTCCTCCATTTCTAACTGCACTTTACTGTATAACACTTTTGAGCAGAAGTTTTTCTTCATCTAGAGTCTATGGACCACACTGATCTTAGGAGTTCTATAGAGTCACATGATCTATATTTAAAATATGGGTGTGGGTGGGTGTGTATTAGTGTGCAGCTTTTTTCTGGAAAAAAAGTTCATAGATTTTATCAGATTCTCAGCGATTCAAACCATGGATCTAGAAGGCAAAGTTCAAGTTTCTTAATGCAGCAGAAAAGCTGTCTGGGCTCACCCCATGACTGCTTCCTCTCTGACATCACTGAACTGCTGATCTTTCTCTTTTTTCACTTTCTCTTCTTTTGCTGATCTTTCACATGCACTTTGTCTCTCCTCTATCGTTCTGATCGCAAATCCCTCTATTGTGTAGTGCTTTCTCTATTTCAGCTGTCTCTAGATGGCCAACTTTTTCTCACCGATTAAGATTCATACAAGCCAGGCTCGGTGGCTTAGCCTGTAAACCCGCACCTTTGGGAGGCTGAGGTGAATGGATTGCCTGAGCCCGCGGGTTTGAGACCCACCTGGGCAGCGAGACCTCATCTCTACAATAAATCAAAAAATCAGCCGGGCGTGGTAGTGCATGCCTGTAATTCCGGCTACTGGGAAAGCTGAGGCAGAAGGATCGCCAGAGCCCAGCAGGTGAGGCTGCGGTGGCCGGGAGTGGCCACTGCACTCCAGTCTGGGCAACAGAGTAAGACTCCCAACTCAAAAAAAAAAAAAAAAAAAAGATTCATACAAAGGAAGAGTCACCTTCTTCCAGAAGTCTTCTTCCCTGACATAATCCTCAATGCTCCCAAGCCCTCCAAAAAAGGACAAAATTAGTTGTCTTTCCACTGAGCTACCATGTGGAGCTATGTATAGGACCTACATGTATCTGAAAATCGTCGTACTGAATGCATATCAATCACTGCTTTACCAAATCTCATTTTCATTGTCTACCTGTGTGTTTCCACCACCTGACTGAACTCCCATAGGTTAAAAGCTAGATGATTTTCATTGTTGTATACAAATTACCTAGTAAGAGTGCAGGTACAGAGAAAGCACTCAGTAAATATTTGTTGAACAAATGAATGAATGAGTGAATGGCAGTATGTTGTAATGATTAAGAATACTTTGCTTTGGATGCACAAATATGCAATGTCCAACTCAGTTCTATTACTTGTTAGGTGATTAGGGGACAATCACTTTTCTGAGTTTCAATTTCTTCTTCAAAAATAAGCATGATACTACCTACCCTAAAGGATTGTTGGCAGGATTGTAGGCGATAATGCATGCAAGTACATGAAATGCTTCTCACATTCAGAATTAATTGAAGAAAAGTGGAAGTGTGTGTATGTGTGTGCATATGCTATGTGTAATCTCATGCTCTAGCAACAAATCAATGGCAAAATATGTTATTCTGGGCATTGACATTCTTCCTTGTTATATCGCAGAGTAGATTGTCATTTTCTAGGCGATGTATCAGAAATCATTCATATTGTCTTGTATCAAGAGCAGGAACCAAGGTGGAAGAATAAAAATCTGGACTTCAAAACCAGATCACATAGGTTTCAATCCTGAATCCCTTGGTTTCTGGATATGGAAAATCACTAAACTTTTTCTCAACTAAGTAATAATATCTAATTTTCACGTACTGAGTGAGATGTTGCACAGTAGATCATCCGCCATAGTGTTTGCACCTGGCAGGTAATGAAGAAGTCTAATCTTCCCTCTTGTCACTCCTTCTTGAACTCAATTATGTGCTCAATGGTAGCCACACTCTGCTCACTCTCCATAGACACAGCCGTTGCAGAAAACCCAAACCAGTGTAGTCACTCTTATTCTACTCAGGATATTAGGTATGAGGGTGTTTGAGGGAAGAATAATGGAACAGGGCTCACCAAATAAGTATATGAAAAAAGAAAGTGAAAGAAAGTCTGTAATTTGTTTCCCATCATCTCATGATTTCCTCTCACGCAATGACCAAGAAATGACATAATAGCTCTCTTTAGTCCATCCAACCCTTCAGGGCATATGCACAAAGCATTCTCCATGGTTCTTGACTCTTTCACTTCTCCAAACAGCTTAGCTTCAAAAGCCCTTTGTAACATTTTCCCACTTTGGATTTTAACAAATGAATTTTAATCCACAGTTTATAGGTTATCAGAATATAGTCTGCTTGTTTATCATAATTTCTCCCTGCTTCTGTATGTTGATAAAGTGACTAGTAGAAGAAAAAAATGTCCAAGAGCAGCATGTTTGTTAGAAACCCCTGCACCCTGTGAGTCTTCAACTTACTGTCAGCCGCTTTGCTCAGTAAATGGGGTGCTCTATGCCAAATGCCTAATATCTGTCTCTTCCCAGGTCTCTGCCCCTATGTCTACTTTTCTACTCTGGTTAAAGGGGTTAGACAACTGCATCTATTCCCTCATTTACTCTTCAAAAATATTTTTTTTAATGTGGCACTGGAGTCACAGTGGGAAGCAAAAACAGACACAACATCAGTAGTTCATAGTCTACCAGAGAAGACAGATGTTAACCAACGAGTGACATTACTAAACATGTCATAATTTGTGGTCACCTTGTCCATGAAAAAAGGGAAAGTGGATGCTTGCGACAACATGGCATGCCTCAGCCTCAGTCTGTTGAGAAGCAAAATAAAGAAAAAGAAAAGCCAATATTGCTATCTACCTGGAAAGGCCAACTCTATGTGTCAACTTGGCCAGGTTATGATACTCAATTATTTAATCAAACATGAGGTGATGCTGTGAAGGTGTTCTTTAGATGGGATGAACATTTACAATCAGTGACTTTGAAATAGATAATCCTGCATAATATGGGTGAGACTCATCCAATCAGTTGAAGCACTTGGAGAAAAGATTGCAATTCCTCAAAGAAGGACTTCTGCCTCCAAACTGCAACTTGGAAATCCTGCCTGAATTTCCAACCTGCAGATTTCATACTTAAGATTTTGATATCAGCTTACCTAAATGTTCAGCCTTCTGGCCTTCCCTAAGGATTTCGGGGTTGCCAGCTCCTACAGTTAGGTGAGCCAATTCATGACAGGGCTCTGCTTCTCTGGAAAGCATGATAAATATGCCACCCTTCCTCACAACACACATACATGCACACACACATGCGTGCATAAACACACACACACACAGCTGCTCAGGGCTATAAACCAAAGCCCAAAGCCTACACATCAAAATTCTGTCTATGCAGAGGTGATTCTACCTGGATCCCAGAATGAATTTTGACTTCTTCTAATGATGGATATTAAACTATCTCAGGAAAGCCTCATGGCATATGTAACATGCTGAGAAGAAAATGTTCTGTTGTCTCAGAGGTTTAGCCGAAAATCCCTAAAGCCGTTAACAATGATGTCTGCAGTTTCAAATAGCTAGAAGGAGGATATCAAATGCTCCCAACACAAAGAAGTGTTAAATGTTCTAGATGATGATTATGTCAATTACCCTGATGTGATCACTATATATTGCATGTATCAAAGCATCATTATGTACCAATTAAATAAGTACAATGATTATATGCCAATTTTAAAAGGAGAAGAAAAAATGTAAAATTACATGAATTTTAGAAGAGAAAGAGATAAAGAAATAGTTCATATTTCCAATATGTGAGTGCATATGTAAATTTTTAAAAACATTGTGGGGGTTCCGTTTCAAGATAGCGACTATAAGCAGCTAGTGGACACCTCCCTCACAGAGAGGAATTGAAATAGTAAATACTAGCATTCAGGTTGGATCCTCTGAGAGAGTGCGTGGAAGTCCACTAGAGAACAGACAGGAACCATGGAGAGCAGAAAGCCTTGCAGAGCCGACTGGCCCAGAGCCAAAAGAGGCTTCCTGATGCAGGCAAGGGGTGAGTGAGGGGGAGATTCCAGGGATCCACGCAAGCTATGCCCTTTGCAACCCTGGCCACGGAAGAGCTCCCTCAATGCCCCAGTCCCCAGAATGACCCTGGGCCGCCTGGAGACTGAGAGAGGCACCACTGGAGCCCACGTGGAACCCACCAGGCTGCCGCTGTCCCACCAAAGAAGAACAGGTGTTTTTGTGCACCCCGGGACAGAGACCACAGCCGGTAGGAAAGCACTGGTGAAAAATTGCACGTGCAACCACTCCCACCTCTGCTGCTCCCTGCTAAAAGGGGCTTCCCTTCTGCAGAGACAGACCTCCATTTCACCTCCTCCTGCTCCTCCTGAACATTGAGTTAAGACTCAACTCCAGTGGCTGCCAGATTCCAGGGGTGCCAATAGACCCCTGTAGCATCCACTACTGCTACCTATGCCCCTGCTGCACATGGGCCAGAGAGGAACAGAGAGGTGAGGACTTTCACGTGCCCCCCTCCTTCAAGCTCCCTTGCAAGTGAGGCTTCTCTGTTTCCACAGCAGGTCCCCTGCTTGGTACAGTCACCCCCGCCCTGCCTGTGACTGCGGCTCAGCCCTCCTCTGTCCAAGCCACTCGTGAGCCAGAGAGGGAACAAGAGGGCAAGGTGCTGTTGCATGCACCCTGCCTCCACAGCTCCCTGCCAATTGAGGCTCTCCTGCTTCCACAGCAGGTTCTGGGGACCCCCACCTGAATCCTGTGGCTGTCACTCAGTACTCCTCTGAGGACGCAACTCCCAGAGGTTGCTGCTGGGACAGACACCATCACCATTGCCTCAACCCTGCCTCCTGCGGGCCAGGGAGAGAATAGGGAGGCAGAGCATGAAACAAAGCTAATCAACCTTACACATCTTACACCACAGCCATACACAATAGGGAAAAAAGAAGAAAATCTCAAAAGCCCCATCTCCATGGTAGCAAATTCAAAAAAGGAAGAGTCAGCTCCCTCAGATGAAAAAGAACAAACACAAGAACTCTGGCAATACCAAAAGCCAGAGTGTTTTGATACCTCCAAAGGATTGCATCAGTTTCCTAGCAATGGATTCTAACTAGAGCAAAATGTCTGGAATCATAGATACAGAATTCAGAATATAGATGACAAAGAAACTCAACAAGATCCAAGAAAAAAATGGAAGTCCAAAACAAAGACACCTGGAAAATGATCCAAGAATTGAAAGAAGACATGACCATATTAAGAAAGAATCAAACTGAACTTCTGGAATTGGAGAATTCACTTCAGGAATTTTAAAATATAGTTGCAAGTCATAACAACAGACTAAACCAGGAAAAGGAAAGAATTTCACAGCTTGAAGACTGATCTTTCAAGTCAACCCAGTAAAGGCAAAAATAAAGAAAAAGAATTTTAAAAAGGAACAAAGCCTTCAAGAAATATGAGATTTTTATCAAAAGACCAAACCTACAACTGATTGGCATTCCCGAGAGAGAGGGGAATGACAGCAACCTGGAAAACATATTTGAGAACACAATTCAAGAGAACTTCACCAATCTTGCTAAAGAAGTTGACATGTATATATAAGAAATTCTGAGAACTTCTGCAAGATATTATGTAAGACAACCATCCTCAGGGCACATAGCCATCAAACTAACCAACGTCAGCACTAAATAAAAAACTTTAAAGGCAGCTAGAAAGAAGGACCTGTCACTTACAAAGAAAGATCCATCAAACCAACAGCAGATTTCTCAGCAGAAATCATATAAACCAGAAGAGATTGGAGGCCACTTTTTAGCATTCTTAAAATCAAGAATTTCTTAACCTGCCAAAATAATCTTCACAAAGGAGAAATAAAGTTATTCTCAGACAAGTAATTGTTAAGGAAATTTTTTCTCACCAGATTGGTCCTACAAGAGATGCTTCAGGGAGTTCTAACCATGGAAACAAAAAATAATACCTCCTACCACAAAAGCATGTATAAGCACATAGCCTGTAGACCCTATAGCAACTAAACCAAGATTACAAAGCAACTAGCTAAAACACAATGACAGGAACAAAACCCTACATATCAATAGTACTGGTACAAAAATAGACACATAGACCAATGAAATAGAACAAAGAATCCATAAATAAAATCATGGGTCTTTAACCAACTCATCTTCCACAAAGCCGGCAAAAACAAACATTGGGGAAAAGATACCACATTTAGTAAATGACACTGGGAAAACTGGCTAACCACATGCAGAAGAATGAAACTGAACTCTTACCTATCACCTTATACAAAAATCAACTCTAAAATGGATCAAGGACTTAAATGTGAAACCCAAAATATAAGAATATTAGAAGAAAACTTATGGAACAGCCTCCTGGACATCAGAGTAGGCGATTAATTCATGACCAAGTCCTCTAAAGCAAATGCAGCAAAATCTAAAATTTATAGGTGGGACCTTATCAAACTCAAAAGTTGCTAGGTGTAATTCTCATCCCAACACTTTGGGAGGCTGACATGGGAGGATTGCTTGAGTGTAGGAGTTTAAGACCAGCCTAGGCAGCATAGCAAGACCTCATCTCTATAAAAAAAAAAAAATTAGCCAGATGTGGTGGTCCACATCTGTAGTCCCAACTTCTCAGGTGACTGATGTGGAAGTATTTCCTGAGCCTAGGATGTCAAGACTGTGGTGAGCCATGATCCTACCACTGAACTCCAGCCTAGGTGACAGAGCAAGACCTTGACTTAAAAGTTTTAAATGCTTAAAAGTTTTATGAAAGAAACTATCAAGAGCATAAAGATACAGCCCACAAAATGAGTTGAAAAATTATTTGCAAGCTATGCATCCAACAAAGTTGCCTAACATCCAGGATCTATATGAAATTCAAACAAATTGACAAAATTGACAAGAAAAAAACAAATAACCCCATTAATAAGTGAACAAAGAACATGAACAGACATTTCTCAAAGAGAGACCACCAATAAATACATGAAAATTGCTCAGCTTCACTAATCATCAGTAAGTGCAAATCAAAACTACAGTCAGATACCACCTTATACCAACCAGGATGGCTATCATTAAAAAGTCAAAAAACAACAGGTGTTGACAAGACTTCAGAGAAAATAGACGACTTCTACACTGGTAGTAGGAATGTAAACTAGTTCACCCTTTGTGGAAACCAGTGTGGTATTTCTCAAAGAACTAAAAATTGAGCTACCCTACCACATGATCCAGTAAGAACATAAATTGGTCTACCAAGAAGACACCTGCACATGTATGCTTATTACAGCACTACTCACAATAGAAAAATCATAGAACCAACCCAGATGCCCATCAAAAGTGGATTGGATAAAGAAAATGTGGTACATACACACATGGAAAACTATACAGCCATAAAGAACAAAATAATGGCCTTCAGAGCAATATAGATGCAGCTGGAGTCGATCATTCTAAGTGAACTATCACCTAACCAGAAAAATTGATACCACATGTTTTCACTCGTAAGTGGGTCCTAAACCTTGGGCATATGAGCACAAAGGCAAGAACAACAAACACCTGGCACTGCTTATGGGCGGAGGAAAGTAGGGAGGATAAGGGACATGCAACCTCCATTGGGTACCATGTCAATTACCGGGGGGAGAGAGCCCATTAGAATCCTAAACCTCACCTTCATGCAATTTACTTATGTAGCAAATCCTCACATATACCCCACAACTCTAAAATAACATAAAATGAAATTTGTATTGAAATATAAAAAGATATTTTTGAAATAAGAGAAGAAAGGAGTCACTCTACCGTAAAGCAAGTCTTATTATAAACTGTATTATCTAAAACATTAAGACATTGAAGCAGAGACTAGGAAGCTCAAAACAGATGTATGCATATGAGGTATCTAGATATATGAAAAGAACATTATTGCAGATCAGCCAATATATCATGTACAATTTAATAAATGGCGGTCAGTCAGTTGGTTAGACACATGGAAAAAGCTAGATTCCTTGGCTTGCCCCATAAACAAACATAAATTTCGAGTGATGTAAAGACCTAAATACAAACATCAAAACTTTTAAAACATTTAGCAAAAAAAAACCCCAGACTAATTGAAGGTAAGAATTTCTGCATATCAATGGGAAATAGTAAAAGAAAAAGATGTAAACAGTTTTTGACTAAGAAAGACTGAGAAGAGATCAATATCCAGAACAAGCAAGCCAATAGAAAAATGTGGGTATTGTTAGGGTATGGATAGGGTGAGGGTGGAATTGTATGCATGGAGAAAGAGGCGCAGCACTACCGGAGCCGGCGTGTTGGGGTGTGCTCCGGTGGTGATCCAGAGATCCGAGTAATAAAGAATTGCAACACACAGAGGTGAGAGAAGAAAAAGATTTATTCAAGAAAAGATCACTCCCCACAGACAGGGAGTGGACCTACACTCTAGATGATTGTTGCACAGTAGGCCCCCAAAGCCCTAGCCTAAATCCTTTTCCTTGGAGATGTTGCAATCAGGTAGACGTGACTGCTGTGACTTCCTTATCGACCACCTATGGACACCTTGAAGAACCTGTGACACAGAGACCCACTAATGTCCGCCCACATTATCGTAGCCCCTAGAGAAGGGCGTGACAAGGATTCTAATTCTCCTGCACCTTCCCGAACGACATTCCTTAGAGCCAATGGAGGGTGCATTTCCCCTTATCTCCTAGGCTTTCCCAGTGGGTAGCTTCAGGAAATCCTTGACTTCCTGTAGATAGGGCCCAATTTACTGGAAGATTGAATCCTCACTTACTCCCCCTCTGAGCGGTCACAACTTTTGTAGTTACAAGTTTCATGACTTTTACAATCTTTGCCCAATGCATGATGTCTTAGGCCTTGTAAATTCCCTTTACTCTAGGCAAGCTTGATTGCCACTATGAGATACCTCTGATAACCTGGTACCAGGAAGTCTATTTCTGAAAAGACAAAGTCGGCAAAGTTAATTTTATCTGAAGTGTGCATTTCTCCAAAAGCATAGCCTCTACTTTCTCATCACTAAGGTTTGGGGAGAAGATTAAAAAAATGCATTTCTCGCTCTCAGTCTGTCCTTTCAGGTATGATATTAAAAAGTAATTCATGGAAGAGAATTAACGCATAAAAAGATGTTCAATGTCACTAGAAATAAGGGAAATATACAAGAAGGCTAAAACAAGTTGCTGTTTCACACTCATACAATATTATCAATTATCGAGAGGCTAAGGAGTAATAGGAATTTATACACTATGAGTAAAATTACTACAATCACTCTGAAGAGTAGTTTAACAATATCTGATGAATTTGAATATGCATAGATCTTTCTTATCCAGCTTATCCATTGGAACAGACTACCAGGAGCAAAATTATGAAAACAGAAAAGATCTGAAATTTGAGGGAGACAACCATGAATTTGTTTTGGCTGGAAATCATGTGAAGATAAAACAAAATATTTGGTTTGGCACAAAGCACTCTTTAACCTGGCTGAAAGATATATTCCCTACTCAAATGCTGTTCCATGGGCAATGAGGATCGCTTGAAACCTGATAAGCAGGAGGGTGCAAACTCAGAGCAGAGCTTCCGTGGCTCAAACTCAAGACAACAAAGAGACCTCTGAATGATTGTAAACTGAAGAGTGATACGATCCAATATGCATTTGATCTTCAGTCTAACGCTCTCCCAACTAAGCTATTTTGGCGCCCTACCAATATGCACTTGAAAAGAACACTCAGGCAGGAAATGAGCATTCTATCTCTGTATATTTGTTGCCAAAAAGAGGTGATGCTCAATAATAGGACAGGGAATGCGGAACCGGACAAGTGGCCAGCAGAAAACAGCAGGTAAACAGACCACACTAGAAGAAGGCAAAGTTGAGGTTTCAGTACAAAAATTATGTCCATCACAGACGTTATCCTTGGTGAGTGTGAAGAAAGGAACTGATGTGAGATTTTAAGAAACGACTGTAATTTGCCTGCTACTGCTTTTTGTTGTTGTTGTTAGTTTGTTCTTTTTTACTTTCTGTAATAAAACTTTCTTTTTATGGTCAAGTATCTCCCTTTTTGTCAGAAGGCATTTTTGATATAAGTATGTAAGTAAGAATGTTTGCCTTGTTATTACTTACATATTTTTCATTGGCCAGATTGCAATATAGGCAATATATACACTCACTTGGAAATTAACTAAGCTCCTTTGATTCATTATGATTTAATAATATTCTTTAATAGTATTCTTTACAGAGGTCTGTAACCAAAAAAAATTTATAATCTACCCCCCAAAATAGTAAAAGATTGCTTATTACAGGTTGCAGTTGATTAATATAAAATATATTACAGAACTCACTATGTTGAGAACAATATCACATTCTTATTTTCTTTCAAAAATGAAAAAATTCAACATGTACTCATTATAATATGGCATCTTATAATTAATTCAAGTATATTAACAATTACTCTGAAAATAGTCCTCTAGTGACTGTAAGGTAGGATAGTATGAAAATGTGAATCACATAGTTATTTTTTGCACTGCACTGATTTCTTTTGTTTCTTTTTTTTTTTTTACAATATCTGAAACAAAGAATAGCTGAAATTTTTTGTCAAAACATTATCAACTATTTATCCTATTTGCTAAAAATCCTGTTTGCTAATTTCTACATATTACTAGAACATTCAACTGGTTTTCTTCTCAAATGTACCATTGAGAAGTATACAGGGAGTGCCAAAACATGTATACACATTTTAAGAGATGGTTTCTATGTACTACTTTTTGAAGTTGAGTTGAATTACTATAACAATGTGTAGTTTGATGTTTGCTCAACAGTGTTTCCTTCATTTTCTTTGACAGCCTTGCCTGTCACATGGTGATGCTAGCATTTGTTTGATTAATGCCATCTTTTGAGTGAACGTCATACTTAAAAGGTGTATACATTTTGGGGGGCTCCCCCTGTATAAATGACACCAGCTTTTTGTATGAAAATTACACTCGTTCTATGTAAAATATAACTGGTTACTAAAATAGTGTTTTTGTCTAAAATGCATATTACTTTCACTTTAATATTACTTTCTAATTTTTTAATACTAAATTATTTGACAAGCTTTTTGCTTGCTTATTGTCCTACAGTAAGTACTCTTGAACCTAGAAAATATCATCCAAGTTAGTATCATTCATTTGAGGTATTGATTAGTGCTGGCTTTTTTTTTTTTATCCTGAATCCCAAATGACACTGATGCAGAAACCCACTATCATCTGTCCATATTGCCACAATCCTTAAAGAAAGGTCTAACGAGTATTTGAAAGGGCTTGCACATGCCTACATTCCTGGGAATTAACAAAGGAAAGCATTTTCCCTTATCTCCTATACATTGCCCATAAGTCACTCCAAGGAATCCTTAACGCCCCTGCAGACTGTGTTTATTCAACTGAGGGAAATAAATCCTTCTTCACTTCCTTTTATCAGTAGTCATAGATTTGAAAACTGCAGTACCCATGTAGCCATAAGTCTTGTAATTTGTATAACTTTTCACTTATTATGACTATTAATTAACAATACATTGTAATGAATAATGTTTTACTTTGTAATAGGCTCTGTTAACTCCCTTACTTTATGGCTAGCTTGATCAATCCCTCTGTTTGGTGTACTGATAAGAGAAATTATGGGCTACCCCTGGTAACTGGCACTAGGATATGTGGAGCAGAAATGTCACTATTGACAAAATGGGGCTGTAATTTAATTTCTATATAATACTCTGTTAGTCAAGTAGTCAATCTATAGCTACCAGTAACCCTAAACTTATTAAAACAGACTGTGAAACCTAAGGGTTGAGCAGACCAGTTCCAGGAATGCCAGGTGCCAGGTGCCAGGTTCCTTCTCCCTGAATTCAGAAATAAATTTCTTTCTGCCAGTTCTCTGCCTCTCAATTTATTGGCATTGAGAGATAGCAGCCAAGCATTTAGTCAGACCATCGCAGCACTGGTTATCCCTACTTGGCAACCAAATATAGATGCTAGATTCCTGAATGCTAGGCACTCTATTTTCAGAAAATATTATTTTTCAACCACATATAAAACTACAGAACTAAAAAAATATATATAAATAAAATAAAAAGCTAATAAAACCACTTCCTCCAAACATAGCAAAGGCTAGGTTTAAATGCTGGCAACATTTTGTTCAAACCCATCTCACAAAATGAAAAATGAAGCATACATGGGGAACCATTGGTCCATTTCCATGTATAATTATTGGCATAACTATTGTAATCACAAAATATATAGAATCAAGTAAAAATAAGGAATCAAAGAAAAAGTTAAATTTTGGTATAGATTGTGTAACATATTTCTCCATTATTCTCTTTGACCCATCACCAGTTTGTTTCTATTGCTATTATAATAGTGAAGTAAAACCACTTATACCTTCATTTAAATGCCTGCGGAGCTTTGTTTCCTTTTCTTTCCTTTCCATAAGTGTCTGCTAAACATCCACTTTAGAAAATCACAGGATAAATTATTTACACAGATATTTTCCCATAAAACCAGCCTCTACTCAGACCTCTAGCAAAAGAAGAGTATCAGTACAGCAATCATAAATAAATGCATTTTAAGAGTTCATCCAAAAATAAATTAGCAAGACTGCCATTACCTTTCAAAATTGTTAACACAATTCTATAAAAGGATGAACCTTCATTCACTGTCTAATTTCTGACCAGAAAATCTGACCCATCATTTACACAGTAAGAGATCACATCTTTGGAAATAGAAGTAACTATGTAAGTAAATGCTCATTATTCCCAGAACTCCATTGTCTTAAGGGGAAAGAATGCTCTCAAAAATTTCTAAGAGAAATTATTTCACATTACTGATGTTCTCAAGTACCTTCCAGGTAAAAGAAAAACAAAAAAAATGTGTCATTTCTGTACTAAATAAAAAACATCAACACTTAATTTTCCAGGTTTTTGTACGTAATAAAGAGTTTATATTTGTTATACCAACATAATTTGTAAATATTATAATAACTCACACCTCTCCTATGGAAGGAAGGATTTAAAAGCCCATGGGCAGGTGAGAGTACCATGTAATGTGATCTACTACTAATGGAGAATTTTAACAAACTAAGGATTTAAAAGACTTTAGGTGAATTTATTCTACATCTTCTGTGTTCTTCACAAAAGGACCTTTATAACTTTTGCTTTGTGTAAAAAAAAAAAAAAAAAAAAAGTGTTAATTGCCAATGGACAAGAAGTGTGCCGTAGTTGTGTGCTCTCCCTGAAAAACTACGTCTCTGTGAGCCCATCCGAAGTTAGATTCTGGTGACAGCTTCCATTTCCTGCAGTGTGTGTAACTTCCTTCATCTTGCATCCCTGAAATCTCTGGTAGAAGAGCTATAATTTATCTTTCTTAAAATGTAATTTATGACCCTAATTTAATATATTTAACCTGAAGGCAAAACACTCAGATGTTGCTTTAAGTATACAGGAGTCAGCCCAGCCCTTGCTCTCAAGGGGACATTTAAAGCAGTTTTGTAATGCTATGAATTAATTGTCTAGCACACTATCAAGAAGAAACAAATAATTAAGTACCTACTGAAGCAAAACAAAGACTCCAATATCAATACAGCACATAAAACACCACAACTTGTCAGGTAATTTCGCACATTTGAATTCTTTCAACATAGCTTGACAGTAATAGGCTCAATTCTCAAGGTAATCTGGAAATTTTATCTTGTATTGAAATGCAGTTCCTTTTAAATGTGGAATCCTGCACATTTTAATGGCAGTTATTTTGTAGCCTCATACAATTCCCATTTGTTCTGCTGTCAGAACCAAGCTAGAGTTAGGAGAAAGGACCAAAGAAATCCTGGTACAGTATTCCCTTCCCATTCAGAAAGGACTCTAACTAAGAACTCATAAGAGCAAACAACAGTAAGATTTTACTGACTTGTATGAAAAATGTGAATATAGATGTTATGATGATTTCCTTCATTAACCAAAAACAAACATGATTTAATGAGTAAAGACAATGAAACTTAGAGACAACCTGAAATGTTTTGTTCTCTTTTCTATTGAGTGATCTGCAACACCTAGGACAGTGTTTATACATAAATGCATTTGTTGAAGAAAAGAAAAATGAATTAATAAGTACGTCTGAATCCTACATTGGTTCTAACTCTACTACTGGTTTATGATAGCTTTTTTTCTCTTGAAAACGAGGCAGATTAAACATACTCTCTTTCCATGGCGTGTCTTCAACAATTTAGGGCCCAAAATAACCTCTTTCTCCTCTCTGTCAACCTTTACCCAACCTTTAATTAAGTTGTTAGATTTGGCATATACATGCTTGGATGGATTTATGTGCTTTATTAGTTAAAGAAGCCCTAGCTACTATAACTAATACATCCAAAAATTCTCAAGACCCAATCTAATAAAAATGTCTTTCTTGCTCACCTAATAATACTGAGCAGAAGAAAAGGAATAGTAGCCAACAAAGGCACAGACACCCAGGATTACGTAAGTTCTACCATCTTCACCACGAAGCCTGTAAGTTCATCTTGGGTGATCTCCATACCAACTAACTGGAGGGAAAAAAGAGTCCCAGCAAGAGCAGACAGAAGACTTTGATGAGTCAGACCTGAAAGTGATGTGCAACACTTAGAACCACATTCCATTTGCTACGGTCCAATCAGTGGCTGCATCCAATTGCAAGGGGATTCTGGAAAATGTAGTTCCTGCTGAGCAAACACTTCTCACCAACAGCTCTACAACACATAAAATGAGGGGTACATTGTAGGGGAGACAAATATTTTGCGTGACAGTTTGACATTTCCTCATCAGACAGATGAGTTCTCAGTGAACTTGGGACCAGGGCTGGCTGCTGACCAACACTGCCAACCTCAGGTTGCCAAAAAGTTACCTCTGAGACATGCTGAGAGTCTAAAGATGACTGAAGACTGTAGTTCTGTTTTTTGCTAAGTAATTTTGAAAATAAATGTTATTTGTGACATTACCTAGGAGTCATTCGGTGCTACAGTTCAGTTGATGGTACAAGTTGCCCATTTCATATAACTACAAAATCAAATGCCTAGGAAACTACAAAATGGTGATAGGAATCAACTTTTTATCTCGTGGAGTGGAATATGTGATTTTGATAGCATTTCCAGTTTAAATCAGTGAGGAATTATGTCCAGAACCGTCTTCAGTATGGCCATAAATCTCATACTTAGAAGAGCTGTGTGCCATAAATACAGTCTTTCTCATTTTCTCCACCAAAATTTCTGATTGTAGTCACAAAAGAAAACTCATAATTCTAAAAGTCAAATGTGAAGCATTTTCTACAGGTATTCTGTAAAGGCTTTAATGACATCAGCCCCTGCAGCCTGGTCTTCTTACTGGCCATTCCAAGAGGAGTCGGGGATCTAATGAAGCAAGTGACCAGTAATCTAGAAGGGACACGCCCATCGGAGATAATTAGTGCCTAAGCTATTCCAAAAAAACTAAGTAAAGCACTAGGCCATAACCCTCCAAGTGGAAGTTACAATTATTTCTGTCTATGTATACTGAAAATTACGTCTCTAGAGAAAGGAGGACTACGGCAGCAGAACCAGTAAGACTATGCAAGTCTCAGTGTGAGTGAGTGACTGCATAGAAAATTTTGCTTATGTGTCTGTATGTAAGTGTATGTGTGAGTGGTTGACTAAGTGGGGACTTGGGAGCAAGTGACCAGGGCTCTCCTAGTGAAGCAGCTGGTGCCACAGCTGCTCTGCTTGGACCCTAGCACTACTGGGGGCACAGAAGCCAAGCATCATTTTTTTTTTAAATCAACAAAGCCCTTCCTGGGAAGATGCCAGGAGTGACTGTGGCTCTAGACTCTGACACACCACTGCAGTGCCCGGCCTACACTGGCAACAAGAGCTGCAGAGGGAGCACAGCAAGGGAACCCACAGGCAGATCCCCGCTGGAGAAGATGAAAGAGGTACCCTGCTACCATCTTGAAAACTGGGCAGGAAAGTGCTCCAGCTTTCTCTCCACGAAGCAACGGATCTCATATCTGTGATCTGTGGATTAACTACTCAGGAGCTGAGCATGACCCAGAGGGACTATCCCAAAAGCACAAATTCTGGAGGAACAGGATGAGTGCTGAGTCTCAGGCACCCCACCCCCATCCTGAGTCAGTTGCAGGACACAGGGTGTGACCAGAAAAAAGACAAGGAGGACCCCTAAAGAGATTAGCAGTGAGTCCAGGGCTGACCCAACAATCTTCCGAACGTCAGACCCACATGGCAAGGGCACAGCTGAGAGGGATAAAGCCAGACAGAGCCTGGACATCAGCTGCCATAGGAGGACTCTACTCCAGGATAAGTCTGGCTGGGGAGTTCCCTCACCCCCAACCTGTACCTGGGGATGAGACAATCCCTCACCTTCCCACCAGAGGGGATCCTTCTGACCATACAAGAGTGGGAGGGGAAGACTGAAGCTCCACCCACCCCCACAACCTCCTCCTCTGATCAGTCTCTGGAGAGATTGTGAATAAGGCCTAAGGCTGCAGTTCCACAGGAGGCAGCTTACCTGTGAGCAGCTGAGAGGAACAATTACAGAACCTGCCACAAGACAGCAAGTTAGTTTTTTGTTTTTGTTTTTGTTTGTTTGCTTGTTTGTTTGTTTTACTTTTCCTTTTATGTGTGAATGTGTATGTGAGGCAAGTGAGTGTGTGTGTGTGTATGTGTGTGTATGCTGAGTTTTCCTTTTTTTGCTTTTTTTCCTCCCTTTGTTTTGAGGTGTGTGTGTGTGTGTGTGAGAGAGAGAGAGAGAGCGAGAGAGAGATTGGTTTTTGCTTTGGTTTCTGTTTTTGTTTTTCTGTGTTTTTTTAATTTTTTTACTTTTGTCCATCTTATTTCATTCTACTTTTCTCTGTTCTCCTCATTGCTGTTACTGTATCTTGGGGTACACACACATATCCTTTGCATCATTATACACAGTGGTGGTGGGGAGGGGGTCTCAGGGAACTCATACCACAATCAATGAACATTGTGATTTGAAGAAGTTTCTGAATTCTAGTTCTTCATCCTCCACTTTATTCAACTCTCAAAACTATAAGAGACAGCAAAGCTTCCTGCCCACAGTCCTATTTCAAAATAGAACAAATTCAGAGTGCTGATCAGGGAAGAACAGAGGGCTGAGCAAACATCAGAAGTGAAAACCTCTCCCACTGCCACTGAATAATGGACTAAAGAGAAAAGAAAAAGCTCTGTCACAAATGAGGAAAAATAAACAGGAAAATACAGGTAATTCCAAGTGTAAAAAAAGAAAATGCCTGAAAAAATCAGACCCCCCAGCCCAAACAATAGAAATCACCAAAGACTGACCCAGAATACAACAGGAATTAGGAAATGGATGGAAAGAGTGAATACAATCCAAGAAGACAAGATGCAACATGAAAAACTTGTAACAGATTTTGGCCATAAAAAAAATTTCATCCAGGAAATAATAAGATGACAAGCGTGGAAAGTAGAATTAATCAAGCAGAAGAAAGAATCTCAGAACTTGAAGACCAAAACATGGAATTTACCCAATCTGTAAAAAACATAAAAAGAAAATTCAGAAAAAAAGAACAAAGCCTCCCAGAGATATGTGATTATATTGAGAGGGTATATCTATACCTGATTGGTATCCCAGTAGAAGAAAAGGCAATAAAGAACACCTTGGAACAAGTAACAAGGAGGTTATCCAAGAAAATTATCCCCATATCACCAAAGATGTGGCCATCCAAACACAAGCAATACCGAGAACCCATACAGGACATCAAATAAGAAGACCAACCTCTAGACACATAGTGATTCACCTACACAAAGTAGGTACAAAAGAAAAGGCAGCAAGAGAGAAAGGTCAGACTACCTACCAGGGAAACCAATTAGAATAACAGCAGACCTATTGGCATAAACACTACAAGCTAGAAGGGACTGGAGTCAAATGTTGAATGTCCTCAAAGATAAACAATTTCAACCAAGAATTTTCTACCCAGCCAAGCTCAGCTTCATCAGCAATGAACATTCAATACCTAAGAGATTATACAACTTCCAGATCAGCTCTACAGAAGTTGCTTTAAAAGGTATTAATCATAGAAGAAGAAGAAAAAAGAAAGACCACACACTTCCCAAGAGAGCAGGAGAAACACAAAATCAACAGAGAATATATTGTGACTGCAAACTTGAAAACATACACATACATCAGCCCAAAAGTTAAAAGAAAACAAACCAAAAAAAAAACTTTATAAGAACATCATGACAGGGATAAACAATCACATTTCGATAATCAGCCTTAATGTGAACAAACTAAATGCAAGACAGAAAAAACACTGAATGAACGGCAGACAGGAAAGAAAAAACCATAACCCAATTATTTGCTGAATCCAGAAATCTCATCTCACCTTAAGTGATGTACACAGACTCAAAGATAGAGTGTGGAAAATGAATTTCCAGGTGAATGGATCACAAAAGAAGGCAGGGGTCATGATCTTAATTTCAGACAAAGCAACCTTTAAGATATCAAGAATTTAAAAAGATATGGAAGGACACTACGTAGTAATAAAAGTTTCAATCCATCGGCAAGAAATATCCATCCTAAACACATATGCACCCAGAACAGGAGCAACTACTAAGTAAACTAAAAAAAAAAAATTGACTCTAACACTATAATAGCTGGGTATTTAAATACCTCACTAATAACCCTAGAGAGATCATTGAGGCAAAAATTCAACAAAGAGATTCGGAAGCTAAACTTGACTACTGATCAAAAAAACTTAATTGATACCTATGAACACTCCACCCAACAACCACAGAATATACATTCTACTCATCACCACATGGAACTCCAAGATTGATCACAACCTTCACCATAAATCAAGCACAAACAAATTCCATAAAATCTAAATACTGCCATGCACCTTCTCAGACCAGAATGGAATAAAAATAAATATCAACACTGACAAAATTCCCCTTAAACCCACAACGACATGGACACTAAACATCATAATGCTGAATGACTGCTAGGTCAACAAAGAAATCAAAACAGAAAAGATTTCTGGAAACAAAAGAAAATGAAGAAACATCCTACCAAACCTCTGGGATACCATGAAAACAGTTCTAGGAGGGGAATTTATATCTCTATGAACACACAGAAAGAAAATGGAAAGATTGCAAGTTACTGCATAACAAATCACCTCAGGGAACAAGAAAGACAAGAAACCAAAACCTTAACTTCAGCAGAAGAATCCAGATCACCAAAGTAAAAGCTCAAATATAGGACATAGAAGATTTTTTAAAAATCATAGAAAAAACCAACAATACAAAGCTGATTCTCTGAAGGAATAAACAAGATTGATGAATCCCCTAGCTAGAATGACCAAAAAAAGAGAGAAAAAACCGAAATAAACACAATCATAAATGCAAAAGATCAAATCACAACTAACCCTGAAGAAATACCAAAGATTATCAGAGATTACTCTGCACACCTGAATGGAAACAAACTTGACAGCCTAAATGAAATGCAGGGCTTTCTGACATCACACAATCTCCCAAGGTTGAAACAAGAAGATATTGAGACACTAAAGACACCAACAACCCATCATAAGAAAACTACCTACCAAAAAAAAAACCAAAAAACCCTGGACTAGATGGCTTTCCAGCAGAATTCTACAAAACATACCAGGAGGAGCTGAATACCAATCCTATTGAAAGTATTCCAGGCAACTGAGAAAGACGGAATCCTCCCCAAATCATTTTACGAAGCTAAAACTCAATTTCTCAACCAACTCATCTTCAACAAAGCCTCCACCACCAACCACTTGGGAAAGGAAAACCTATTCAGTAAATGGTTCTGGAAAACCGGCTGACCACATGAGGAAGATTGAAACAGAACCCTTATCTATTACCATACACAAAAATCAATTCTAAATGGATCAAAAACCTAAACATAAAACCTAAAACTGTAAGAATCTTAGAAAACACAGGAGCTGGAGTAGGCAACCAATTCCTGATCAAAACTCCAGATGTCCATGCCATAAGAGATAAGATAGGCAAGTGGGACCTCATTAAACTGAAAAGCTTCTGCAAAACAAAAGAAACCATCAAGAGAGTCAGAGACAGCCCACAGAATGGGGGAAAAAATTTTGCCAACTGTATATCTGACAAAAGTCTAACATTCAGGATCTACAAGGAACTCAAATATGCCTAAAGGAAAAAAACAAACAGCCCCATTAAAAAATGGGCAAAAGTCATGAATAGACACTTCACAAAAGAAGATATATCAGCAGCCAACAGACACACGAAAAAGTGCTCAATCTCACTCACTCATCAGAGAAATGTAAATCAAAACCACATTGAGATACCACCTAAGCCCATTAAGAAAGGCCATCATTAATAAAACAACAGATGCTGGTGAGGATGCGAAGAAAAGGGAATGCTTCTACACTGCTGGTGGGAACGCAAACTAGTTCAACCTCTATGGAAAACAGTGTGTTGATTTCTAAAAAACTAGAAATTGTCCTTCCATATGACCCAGCAATCCCCCTATTGGGTACATACCCAGAGAAATTCAAATCATTCTGCAAAAAAGATATCTGCTCACCCATGTTTATTGCAGCACTAATTACAATAGCAAAAACATGGAACCAACCATGCTGCCCATCAAAATGAGATTGGATATTAAAAATGTGGTACATAAACACAATAAAATATTTTTCAGTCATAAAGGAGAAACATATGAATTTCGCAGCAACTTGAATAGATTTAGAGTCTATCCTACTCAGTGATCTATCACAGAAACAAAGAACAGAGTACCATATGTTCTCACTCATAAGCAGACCCTGAACATTTACCATAATACTATAAGAAAAGGATGGGCAGTAGCAGATTATTTCCTGAGTTGGGGAAGGTGCACAACATCAATAAACATACCTGATCTCAAACCAGGCAAAGTGGGGACCAAAGGGAGGCCTAAACATTTTTTTTTTTTTTTGAGTTGGAGTCTCACTCTGTCGCCCAGACTGGAGCGCAGTGGCCGCTCCCCGCCACCGCAGCCTCAACCTGCTGGGCTCTGGTGATCCTTCCGCCTCAGCCTTCCAAGTAGCCAGAATTACAGGCATGCGCTACTGGCTGATTTTTTGATTTGTTGTAGAGATGAGGTCTCACTGCCCAGGCAGGTCTCGAACCCGCCGGCTCAGGCAATCCATTCACCTCAGCCTCCCAAAGGCACGGGATTACAGGCTGAGCCACCGAGCCCGGTTTGGGAGGCCTAAACTTTACCTGTATGATGTCCACTGATATACCTAATCTTGACTTGTACCCCATATCTTTAAAATTAAATATAAAAAATAAAATAAAATCATTTCTCACAGAAAAAAAAAATACAGATTCCATGCAGCTGCTTCTACTCCAAAACCAAGCCAAAGAACAAAGTAATTTCCAACAGAGGCAGTTTAGTGTAAACTATTTGCCATGGCAAAGATAAAGATAACTAAGATTTTAACATTTTCTAGAAGCAGATTAACAGTTATAATCACTGAGGCCGGACACGGTGTTTCGTGCCTGTGATCCTAGTACTTTTGGAGGCCAAGGCAGGAGGATTGCTTGAGCCCAGGAATTCAAGACCAGCCCAGGCAACATAGTAAGACTCCTTCTCTACAATAAACAACAATAACAAAAAAAATTATCCAGGCATGGTGGCACTTTCCTGCAATCCCAGCTACTTAGGAGGCTGAGGTGGAAGGATTACCTGAGCCCAGGAAGGTCAAGGTTGCCATAAGCCATGATCGTGCCACTGCCCTCCAGCCTGCATGGCAGAGTGAGAGCCTGACTCCAAAAAAAAAAATTCATAATCACTGAGACTTACTTATATGTCATACCACATCTCTCTCACAGCAGACAGAATGAAAAGACATTGGAAACCTCACTTTTCCACATAACATGCATCTCCATCGGCCTCCACCGTCTTCGACCCACTTCCCTGAATTATATGTGTGTCCTTGCAAAGGACTTGTCCTTCTAAAATTCACAACAGCAAGGAATCTACATATCAACTCTAACTGTATGTGGATTTGCTTTCAAAGTGATTTGGGTACGTATAATTAAGGGCACCAGGACTGGAAAAAGAAATGTGTGTTAACAGAGATGACAGTGTACTTGGTCCAATTTAAGTTATGGTCAATGGTGGTGTGTGGGAGAAAATAGAAAATGGACTGAGCACATCAATTTAAAATGGTCTGAAATAACGGGAGCCGCTTCAGTCGAACCTCAGCTACATTTGAAAAATGTGATATTCCAAAAGGCCAAAACAGCTCCTGGCTACATCGACAGACTCTACTTTTACATCAGGTTTAGAAAACTGGAGACCCAGTGAGGGTGTGGCAAAATGGAAGACTTGCCTTTTTGCCTGATGTTATTTGAAAAAGAAACGTTCCAATTCTCCATTCAGATGAACTCTGCAATGAATGACATGCACTCCCAGGCAGATAACCACATGCTGTGGATTTATTTTCACTTGTGAGGCTGCACCAACATGTGCTGCAGCTGAGATTCTTAGATGATCTCTCAGGGGCTCTCCAACCGGCCACTCAGCATCCCTGGCTGCCCCTTTCAACATAACACATTATGGTAACCACAGAAGCTGATTCCCAGAAGATAGCAGCAATATAAACTTGGAAACCTGTTTTTCTTCTCTATATTTACAATTTTGTTCCCTGGGCTACCGTGGCATGACACTTATTCTTGTTATTCTCTCAGGGAGAAAAAAAGAAAAGTCATCCCATAATCTTGCTCTGGTCTGTTTTTTATTTCATATATAAACATTATGCCCAGTCAGCCCTGAGTAGCAGGCAGAGCATAAGCAAGAACATATTCTTGCTCCAAATAACTCAATGCTGTTTTAATTGTGACTTTAATTTTCCAGTGTGAACTATTATTAAATATTCTACAAAAACCAATTATTGAAACCAACGATCTTAGTAAGGTGATTTAGTACTCTTTGTTAACCTAAAAACCCTCCACACAATAGATATATGATACTTCACACATGAACTCTAATTACACTAATTACAATGCAGAGGAGAAACAAGCTTTTTTGTGTGAATGCCTAGTAAAATTGAGCATCAGAGCACTCCAAGTGAACATATTAGACTCTGGTTAAGCAACAAGTCTCTTTGTCAGGTTATTTACAGAAGTCAATAGAAACATCCTTTCTTAGCAATTTCCTTTGGTCATAATTCTGGTCCCCTACCTGGTCTCAAACATTTAATGACTCAACTTAACATTTAAAGTGGGGGAGAAAGCAGAACAAATTGATGTTTACATTTATAAACCAAATTAATTTTCTTCAATTACCTTTGATAAGACTTAAGTTTACTTAATGAGGTCACTTTTTATGTCATGAGGCATCTTAGTTATATAAAGATAGGCTTGGATTGAGTTAGGGAGAATTTCAAGAAAGACATCAGTAGTTCTTTCTTTTTTAAAAAAATCTTTATTTTAAAGATGTGGGATACAATTCAGAGTTAGGTCTACAAATGGTCATTGTACAGGTAAAGTTTGGGGCTCACTTTGGTCCCTACTTCACCTGGTTTGAGATCAGGTACTCTTATTGATGAAGTGGGCCCCGCCTCCCTCCCCTGGCAGTTTCCCACTACCGCCAATCCTTTTCTTACAGTATTATGATAATTGTTCAGAATCTGCTTATGCATAAGAACATGTGGTACTCAGTTATTTGTTTCTGTGATAGATCACTGAGTATTAAGACTCTAAGTACATCTAAGTTGCTGCAAAATTCATAATTTTGTCCTTCTTTATGACTGCATAATATTACATTATGTATATGTACCATATTTTTTTTTATCTAGTCCACTTTCAATGGGTGGCATGGTTGGTTCCATGATTTTTCTATTGTGAATAATGCTACAACAAACATGCATGCACAAGTATCTTTTTCATAGAGTGATTTGAGTTTCTCTGGGTGTATTCCTAGAAGGTAGTTCTTTACAAGCTGGTTCCAAGAAAGCTACGAAGTATTGAAAGATGTATATGACACCTTAAAATTCATAGTGCTATCTACAGAAAAAGAAAATATAGAAAAGGAAAAGAAAGAAAATAAAGGATAACTTATAACAATAATATGGCTGAAGATTCTGTGATTTTTTAAAATCTTATTTGCAAGTGACAATATTATCATTTACACTATGGTTACAAATTAACTGAACATGAATTATGTAAGTCATAAAACTAACTAGTGAGTTCATGCAAAAGATGTAAAATGCCTAGAAGTTAAGAAAAAAATTTAATGGAACTACTTTTATTTCTATTCTAACCCCATCAGAAAAAAATATTCTGGGAAAATGATGGCTACATAGTTTTTTAATCTTTCTAAATCTTTATGTAAAGTAACTAGATAGCAAAAACTATCCATAGGTAGCACTTATAAACTAAGTGACAAGGCATCTCCGCAAATTCTAAATCACAAAACACTTGGGGACAGATTGCCAACAACCATTGATCTACATGGTATCAGTGTTTTTTGCAGAAAAAAGCAAAGGGAACAATAATTTTCTAAACACAAGAGACTATTAATAGACAATATATGTTCACTGGAAATCTTAACAAGTACATTAAAAACAGCACCTGAAACTGGGAGGAATTCTGCCTAAACTAAGTGAGAAAGTATTAGAAAAAAACTGAAGGAACTAGGAAAATCTAGACTGTAAAGCAGTCTAGACCTTAAGAAACTGATCAGTGATGGTTTTCTTCTATGACAGAAACACATGCTAAAAAGAAATTAGTAGAAATTGAATCAAAAGTGAATGGATCTTATACATCAATACTAAAGACACTACAAAAACTCTTAGAACTGATCAACAAATTTAGAAAGTTTTAGAATACAAAATCAACATATAAAAATAAGTAGCATTTTTACATATGAACAAGGAACTAACGGAAAAAGAAATCAAGAAAGCAATCTCATTTACAATAACTACCAAAAAGTAGTTAGGAATAAATTTAACTAAGGAGATGGAAGACCTCACAAAGAAAACTGCAAAACTCTAGTGAAAGAAATTGAAGAGGATACAAACAAATTGAAAGACATCTCATGCTCATAGGTTGAAAGAATTAATACTGCTAATAATAAATACTGCTAAAATGACCATACTATCCAAAGCAATCTACAGAGTCAATGCAATCCATATAAAAATACTAATGACATTTTCACAGAAATAGAAAAAAATTATAAAATTTATGTGGAACCACACACACACTTGAATAGTCATAGCAATCAGAGCAAAAAGAACAAAACTGGAGACATTATATTACCAGACTTCAAAATATATTGCAGAACTATAATAACCAAAACAGTATAAAACTGGCATGAAAACAAGTGCACACACAGATTAGAGAACCCAGAAATTAGTTCATGTACCTACAGCCAACTGGTTTTTGACAATGATGCCAAAAATAATCATTAGGGAAAGGAAAGTCTTCAATAAGTGATGCTAGCAAAACTGAATATTCACATTCAGAAGAATGAAATTATGTTCCCACCTCTCACCCTATACAAAAATCAACTCTAAATGAATCAAAGACTTAAATGAAGACCCAAAACTATAAAACTACTAGAAGAAAGCATAAGGAAAATGCCTCAGGATTTTGGTCTGGGAAAAGATTTTATGAATAAGACCTCAAAAGCTAAAACAGGCAACCAAAGCAAAAATAAACAAAAGGGATTATATCAAACTAAAAATCATCTGCATAGCAAAGAAAACATTCAACAGAGCAAAGAGACAACCTACAGAATGGGAGACAATATTTGCAAACTATCCTTTCAACAGAGAATTCATGCCCAGAATACACAAGAAATTCAAACATCTCAATAGCACAAGACAAACAATTCAATTAAAAAATGGGCAAATACTCTGAACAGATATTTCCATCTCAAAAGATGACAAAT
Source organism: Carlito syrichta (assembly GCF_000164805.1). NCBI lineage: Eukaryota > Metazoa > Chordata > Mammalia > Primates > Tarsiidae > Carlito > Carlito syrichta. The sequence goes on along the minus strand of NW_007248081.1, from coordinate 1,016,337 downwards.
AACCCAAAAAACATGAAAAAAAAGTTCAACCTTTTTTTAATCAAAGAACTGAAAATCAACATTTAATTTGATAATTAAATGTTCAACATTTAATTATCAAGGAACTGAAAATCAAAACCACAATGAGATATTATTTCACCCCCGTTAGGATGAGTATTATCAAAAAGATTTTTAAAAATAACAAATGCTGGTGAGAATGCAGAGAAAAGGGAGCACTTACATACTGTTGTTGGAAATATAAACTAGTACAGCTACTATAAAGGATAGCAGGGAGCTTCCTCAAAAAATTACAAATAAGACTACCATATGATCCAGTAATTCCACTACTGGGCATTTATCCAGAGGAAAGAGAATCAGTATATCAAAAGATATCTGCACCCCCATTTTTTTCCAGCACTATTCACAATAGCCAAGATATGAAGTCAACCTAAGTATCCAACAACAGATGGATGGATAGATAAAGAAAATGTAGTATATGCACAAAGAAGTACTATTCAGCCATTTTTAAAAAATGAAACCCTGTCATTTGCTGCAACACAAATGAAACCGGAGGACATTATGTTAAGTGAAATAAATCAGGAATGGAAAGTTAAACATTTCATGTTCTCATTCATATGTGGGACCTAAAAAAGTTTGCTCTTATAGAAGTGAAAAGTAAAACAGAAGCTGCTAGAAGCCAGGGAAGGTAGGGGAACGAAACAGATAGGAAAAGATTTGTTAAATGACACAAAATTACAGCAAGATAGAAAGAATAAGCTCTATTTTTCTGTACCACTGTAGGATGACGACAACTAACAAAATATTATATACATTCAAACAGTTAGAAGGAGGATACTGAATGTTTCCAGTACCAAAAGAAGATAAATGTTTGAGATGATGGATATGCTAATTACCCTTATCTGATGACTAGACATTATATCAATCAAAACATCACCATGCACCCCATATATATGTACAATTATTCTGTTTCAATTTTAAAAACAAAACAAAATAAAAGTGAATGGGAATAGAAAAATAGAGATGAAGGAAAGTCAATGTCCAGAGGAAAGGCAAGGAAGGAAACAGATGAAGGAAACCTCAGAAAGCAAGCCACCAGTTTTTGAACACTACTTGTCTTAGTCTGTTTAGGCTGCTAAAACAAAGTGCCATTAACTAGGTGGCTTATAAATGAAGCAATTTATTTCTCCCAGTTCTGAAGGCCAGGAAGTCCAAAAGAAGGAATATTTGGAATCTGATGGGAGTTTGCTTCCTTGTTCATAGAATGCCATCTTCTCACTATGCCTTCACATGGTGAAAGGAGCAAGGGTGCTCTCTGGAGTCTCTCTCCTAAGGATACTAATGCCATTCCTGAGGGCTACTGATAAATAATTAGTCTTGGCTTCATTTTTGGTAAGGTATTTCGGGCTCACCTTATATAGATCCTGCTTCAGACATGGAATCATCCATTTTTCCAAAAAGCTTTTGATACTTTTCATAGAAAAAGGCCATTCAAAACCATAGTCTTGTTGTTAATAATGCTTTTCTAACATCACAATGCTCCTTACGTTGTTTTTGACTAGTGTTGTTTAGATTGGTGCTATCAACTGAATATTTGTGTTTCTCCAAAATTTATATGTTGACATTCAACCCCTCAAGGTAGTGATATTAGAGTGTTGGACCCTAGGGAGATGATTAGGTCACCCTAATTATTCATTAGGAGCCCTCATGAATTAATACAATCATTTTAAAAATTGTCAATAAAGCCAACTTTCTACTGGCCAAAGATGGGGCAATTTTGCATCAATAAGAAAATAATTGCCCATGAATGGAAATCAACAAATATGTATAAATGTATTAATTCATATTTAATTAATTATCAAAAATAAATTTGTCACTTTCAGAAGATAGTAAATGGGAAGAATCAAGCACTTTATTTTGCCTTTCCTATATGACTACACCCCTGGGTAACCAAATAACAGATGAGGGAACATGTCTATTTATCTTTAAAATCCCAGATAATAATTTTTAAATGCTAGAATATCAATATTTTCAACTTTCCTCCATTCATTGAATTAATGGATCTATATATCGAGTATTAATATCTGCTGACAAAAACAGAGACAATCAGACATTATGTGCCTTTTATAGTCTTGCCAAAATGTCAGAATGATTCTGATTAACTCTCTGAACTCTGCTGCCATTTTTCAGGAAATACATAAGAACTTTGCCAAGCATACATAGTTAGCAAGATCCAGACAGCAAAAAGCTTGGCAGTCAGATTGCATCTTAGAATTAGTACATTTTAAGGAAAGGAGGGTAAGATTGGGTTGGCAGGCTGGAGGGGAGACCTATAGATCATAGAGTATCTAAAGACATCCATTTTTTATTAGAGAAAACTAAGACACAATGTCTAAGGATGCACTCAGGTGACAAAACTGAAAAAATAAAACACAAAGATGTTTTTACTATAAGAGTCAGGATAGTGGTTACTCAGATAAGCAGGTTTATAATGGAAACAAGCCTCACCACGGTGTTTTCAGAGTGGCTGGCAAAGTTCTATCTCTTGGCCTGGGTGGTAGTTACCTGGGTGTTTGCCTTAAAATAACTCACTAGCTAAAAATAACATTAAAAAGAGAAAACAGAAAAGAAAGGAAAGAAAATAAAAGGAGCAGCAGATTCATGGCAGTCAGAAGATGGTAGAAGCTTATGTATGTTCTGTGTAAACAATCAGAAGGCGGCTGAATTAAAACTCTCAGATACTTCCACCTACAGTGAAGCTCTGAATGACAAGCAGCAAGACTTTAGCAGAAAGTGTCCTGCTTCCCCTAAACCTCTGCTCAGATTTCTTGTCACTGCACTTTTGCAGTGCGAGATTATAGTAGTAGCAATTGATTCCATGGTCAGAGACATTGTGCATGTAAAATGTGTGGCTGGCGGTGATCTTTTCATGAAACACTTGTAAATGAGTATAATTGTGATCTTTATGCCATTTTAAAAATTTTTTCAAGTATTACTATATAATGATTTTAAATAAAATACAATGAAATAAAATTAAAACTACATTAAATCATTAAAAAATCCCGTTAAAACTACATTAAATCATCTAAAAATCCCGTGATCAAGAAATAGAAAAACTGTTCTAGAAAAATTGTACTTTAAGTTAACATGAAGAAAAAAATGGCCTCATGTTCCATCATCTCATGTAAAAAACAAGAAACCGAAATTAAAATGTTTCAATTTTATCTTTTTTTTTCTTTATACATTCCTAACTTCTATAACAGTAAAATAGCTTTGGCATGGTAATACATTGTTATATATCTATAACAATATGTGAAAGTATAATTTGATGAAATAGCAATTTTAAAGCCTGAAGCAACTGCAAATGCTTGGCGTAAAAGGAAAATGGAAGAGAAGGAGACTAATTTCTTGAGTTGAATCAAAAACCAAGCTGTGACTGTCGCTCTTCTGTGGGTCCATTGAGTTACCTGGGCACTAAACTGCTCATCAAGGAAGGCAGCAGTGGCATCAGCAACCAAAATGGTCTGTCTACTGCCGTCTGCTGGGGTCCCAGGAAGGCCTTTTTGCCACATTGGCTTCCACTCTACGGGAATCTAGACATCAATGGAGAAAGGGGAGAAAAAGGCATCCATCTTCTACGAAGCACACATACCAAATCTTCAACAATGCTCACTTAGTTGTTGACTGCAGGTTTAAACAAAAGAGTTCACAAGGGGTGGTCAAAGCTCTGGGAGATTTACTGCAAAGGACCCATGGCCCTACTGTTGGCTTGGGCTCTTGGAGAGCAGCCCACAAGCTCCACCTTCACCGAGGAGACAGTCCCACACATGATCTTGCTTCCACAAATGCTCGCTCCGATCCTATAACCTTATTTTCCTCTGGCTGGTCTCCAGAGAGGGTGATCAAGTAGTTCCTCCTCTCTGGTTTTCCCACTGCTTAGGCAGAGGGGTGCTTTAGATTCTCCATGATGGCCTGGCCTTGGAGACCCGCAAATACCCAAAAAACAAAAATTGGAAATTCCCAGGAAAACAATGTTAAAGGAGGGAATTACAAAGGGTAGGGATGGGTCTGCTGTGAGCTAAGACAACGTTAGGCTTTCAAATTCTGAACTGTAAGAGGCCTCATCTTACCCCAATCCTGAGCTAACATGTGCCCAAGATCTACCTGGGAATGTATGTACCCACAAACCTGCAGAGATAGGTCCAAGGTTCTAGAGTGAGTTAAAACCAGAACCAGGATTAAAAGCCAGGACACCCAACTTCATATGTTTGGTCTATTCTTGAGGAGTGGATATTTGTTCACTCTTTCACAGAACCAATATCTGTGGAGGATTCCCTGTATACAAGAAATAATGTTAAGGTACTGGGGATATTAAGATAAATAAGATGTGGGCCCAGTCTTCACGGTACCAGCAATCCCAAGTCAGGCAGACACAAGAGGATGAACACTTGCAAGAGCTATGAGAGAGAAACACACAGAAGATGTGATGGCAGCACTGCTGAGAAGCACTCAAACAATTAGGGGGTCAGAAATAAAGAGAGAGCATTTGCTGGAGAACATAAATCGTGAGCCAAGTAAACATGGGCAGAAGAAAAACAGGGCATAGCAGTGAGGAGGCCAAATTCACAAAGATTAAAGCGTACTCTGTGCTCAGGACAACCCTGAGCACTTGGCATTGCTGAGCATTCTAGCAAGATTTATGGCTACTGAGGCAAAGGGTCTAACCAAGGAGGGCCATGAGGCCACCCTAATGAGTTCTGACTTTTGCAGAGGGGATAACGTCGTCAGATGTGCAATATATCATCACTCTGGTGGTGGTGTGGAGAATGACTTTAAGGGAAAACACAAAAGTCCCAGAAACCATTTTACAGGTCATTATAGGAGCCCATGTCCAGTATTCTATGGGTCAGAATGATAAAAGTAGTAATAGGGTTAGATGGAGCAAAGATACAAAAATAAAGGGTCAAAATGAGATGTACTAGTTTTGCTCTTTTCTTTCTTTGAAGCTGCAGTTAAGACTGTCCCATAGGCTGGGCACGTGGCTCAAGCCTATAATCCCAGCACTTTGGGAGGCTGACGCAGGAAGATTGTCTGAGTCCGCGGGTTCGAGACCAGCCTAGGCAATGTGGTGAGACCTCGTCTCTACAATAAACAAAAAAATAAGCCGGGCATGGTAGCGCGTACCTGTAGTGCCAGCTACTTGGAAAGCTGAGGCCAAAGGATCACCTGAGCCCAGCAGGTCAAGGCTGTGGTGGCCGGGAGCATGTCACTGCACTCCAGCCTAGGGGGCAGAGTGAGATTCCTCAACTAAAAAAAAAAAAGAAGACTGTCCCATAAATGAGATGTAAGTGTAAAGTACATTTTATACAATTTATATTGAAGTGTGTTTCAGAAAAACATTCCATTGATCATTAAATGTGGAAGCATAAGAGTAAACTTTTTAGTTAAAAGAGTTTGTATTTTCCAATAAAGTCCCTCGAGCTTTGTTTTTTTTAACTATATTGACATATTTAAATACTGATTCTTGGCTGTAGAGTAGGTAAGGCTGGATTTAAATGTTGGCTTGAACACTTTTGTAACCTCTCTAAGTAGTAGATTCCATATTTATGAAATTAGTATAATTATTCTTCTATCCAAGGAGATTTGGAGAATCAAATGAGTTGATGAAATGAGGTCTCCATTGAGGGAAAAAAGGTGTCTTATTTATCTTTACTTAACCAAATTTAAAGATTCTGTTTACATTTTTCCCAAGTATAGAATCAGGAAAGCATCAAAATTATGTTACTGGAGCAAGGGAAATTTCTAGACTACTATCAGATTAAGAATAATGGTTAACTTGAGCTGGGTGCGGTGGCTCACATCTGTAATCCCAGCACTTTGGGAGGCAGAGGCAAGAAGAGGATTGCCTGAGTCCAGGAATTCGACAATGTATAGCAGAGCCTGAGCAACTTGGCTAGACCTCATCTCTACAGTAAATCAAAAAATTAGCCTGGCATGGTGGTGCTTGACTGTGGTTCCAGCTACTTGGAAGACTGAGGTGGAAGGATCCTGCCACTGCACTCCAGTCTGGGCAACAGAATGAGACTTCAACTCAAAAAAAAAAGAAAAAAGAAAAAAGAATGTTTAACTCAATTAAGCACTATTCTAAGCATTTTTCATGAGTTATCTTTAATGTTCACAATAACCACCAGTACATGTCAGCGTTGGGATTCAAAACCAGGTTGCCTTGTACTGGCCAGTGGGATCTTACCCACCACACTCACAGCCTCTTATTAATAATTATTGTAATGTGACTGGGAACAAAATTTATATACAAAAATGAGTAGCCTTTTTATATAAAAATTGCAAGTAATTTCAAGCTATAATTAGAAAAAGAAAAAAGAAAACAAAGAAATGATAAAATGACTTACAAGCTAAAGATAAGTTTGGATGAAGAAAGCTTCAATGCAACTGAAGAAACTAAAGAGAAGATCCAAGTAGAATAAAAGACATAGCCTGCTCTTGGGTGGAAAGAGATCAAGTTTCCCCTATTAACTTATAAATGTATGTGATCTCTAGAAAAATAACAATAGGCTTCCTCATTAATAACTTCTCAAGCTGATTTTTAAAGCACCTATGGAAAAATAAAAAGAAAACTAGAGATAAGAAAATTCTGAACAGAGGTGTCAACAATAAGATATTGAAACGTATTTAAATCTACACTAAATAAAAATAAATAAAGTAGACAGATCTAGGGACTATGCAGGAATAAAACCAAGTGCATATAGGAATTCATCATGTCAAAAAGCTGACATTTTATAATGGGGAAAAATACACCATTCACTAAATGATGTCAGGACAATTGGATGGTCATATGGAAAACCACAAATGAATTATCTTATCACTTTTACAACATAATAGCTCCCAGATGACAAAAAGATTTCAACTGTAAAAAGAAAATAAAAAAGAAAATAGGAGAAAACACAGAAGATGTTTTTCATGATGTCCTCATGAAAAATAACTTTTTCTAAACCCAACCCAAGAAAAAGAAAAACATTTTTACAAAAAAAACAGCAGGTACTGATGTGGCTGCAGAGAGAAGAGAGCTCTTCAACACTGTTGGTGGGAACATGAGCTAGTACAGCTTTTGTGGAGAGCAGTGTGACAATTTCTCAAAGAACTAAAAATTGAGCTTTCATACAATCCAACACTCCCTTTTTGAGAATGTAACCAGAGGAACATAAATCTCTCTACCAAAAAGACACCTGCACATGAATGTTTATTGAAGTACTTTTCAGAATCACAAAAACATTGAACCAACTCAGATGCCCTTGGAAAGCAGGCTAGATTTTAAAAAATGTGTTATTGATAATTGCCATTCTGACTGGAGTTAGGTATCTCAGTGTGGTTTTGATTTGCATCTCCCTGATGATTAGTGAGGTTGAACATTT
>NW_007248081.1:1005942-1008890 GCF_000164805.1 Carlito syrichta | reverse complement strand
TCTATATGAGTGAGAACATGTGATATTCAGATCTTTGTTTCTGTGAGAGGTTACTCAGTATTATAGACTCTAATTCCATCCAGGTTGCTGCAAAATTCATGATTTTGTTCTTTTTTATGGCTGCATAGTATTCCATCATGTATATGTACCACATTTTTTTAATCCAGTCCTATTTTGATAGACAGCATGGTTGCTTCCAGGTTCTTGCTATTGTGAACAATGCTGCGATAAACATATGTGTGCAGGTATCTTTTTGATAGAGTGATTTGAGTTCTTCAGGATATATTCCCAGTAGGGGGATTGCGGGGTCATATGGGAGGCTGATATTTAGAGCTTTTAGGAATCGCCACACTGCTTTCCACAGAGGTTGCACTAGTTTACATTCCCACCGACAGTGTAGAAGTGTTCCCTTTTCGCCACACCCTCTCCAGCAGCTGTTATTTTTTGAGTTGTTGATAATTGCCATTCTGGCTGGAGTTAGGTGATATCTCAGTGTGGTTTTGATTTACATCTCCCTGATGAGTAGTGAAGTTGAACATGTCTTCATGTACCTGTTGGCTGCTTGGATGTCTTCCTTTGTGAAGTGTCTGTTCATATCTTTTGCCCATTTTATAATGGAGTTTGTTTTTTTCTTTTCAGCACATTTGAGTTCCTTGTAGATCCAAGATGTTAAGCCTTTGTCAGACCTGGTGTTGGCAAATACTTTTTCCCAGTCCGTAGGCTGTCTCCCTGCTCTCTTGATGATTTCTTTGGCTTTGCAAAAGCTTGTCAGTTTAATGAGGTCCCACTTGTCTATCTTATCTCTTATGGCCTGTGGGCTTCAGGTTTTGTTCAGGAACCGGATGCCAGTTCCAATTTCCATAAGGGTATGTCCTTCATTTTCTAAGGTTCTTATGGTTTGAGGTTTTACATTTAGGTCTCTGATCCATTTAGAGTTAATTTTTGTGTATGGGGATAGATAAGGGTCCTGTTTCAGTCTTCTGCATGTGGTCAGCCAGTTTTCCCAGCACCATTTACTGAATAGGTTCTCCTCTCCCTAGTGGTAGGTGGTGGAGGCTTTGTCGAAGATGAGTTGGTTGAGAAATTGAGGTTTTGCTTCTGGAATCTCAATTCTATTCCATTGATCTATATGCCTGTTCCTGTACCAATACCAAGCTGTTTTGATGATTGTAGCTTTATAGTAAAGTTTGAAGTCTGGTAATGTGATACTACCTGCTTTGTTTTTTTTTTGCTGAGGATTGTTCTGGCTATTCTTGGTCGTTTGTGTTTCTATATGAATTCCTGTGTTGTTTTTGAGACACATGAACGAAGCATATTTGTATACCTAACCCTTAATTGTACCCCACAATGCCGGAAGCTGCAACCCCTAATGAGGCAAAATGGAGGTTACCCGAAAATGGGAAAAATGCTGACTGGGAGCAGAGCCCCAGTGGGAAGCGGCCATGCTGGAGGCAGAGCCCCATGGATCCTATTGAAGGACTCCTTTTGGCCTTAAAGGAATGCGTGCTTAGACTTGAAAAACACTTCCCTTGATAAATAAAACAATTAGCTAGAATGTGCAAGGATGTGGAATTAGCCGTAAATCTATGTATAGAAATGTAAAAGGGGCTCAACAGCAAAAATTTCCCCCCTGAAGGGACAAGGGAATGCAAATTTTGCAACCTTTAGCTAAAAAGGAAAAACAAGTACTTCCTCACACCCTTTATAAGTAACAACATTGACAGTTGTGGTTGATGAGGAAGTGAGACACTGAGACAGAGTGTCTCCAAAACAGGTGTTTTGGGAAAAACAAGTCACAGACGTGCCTTTTGATTTAAGAAATATTATAGTTTAATTAGAAAGAAGGTTAAAATTAAAGTAAGGATTAGAATTAAATAAATAGTAGTTATAATTAAAAGGTAAATGTTTAATATAGATGTAGGTATTAGTTAAATATAAGGAATAGGAAATAATTAAGTTTTAAGGTAAACTTAAAATTATACACACAATGTAGGTTTAAAATTAAATGCATTTAGGATTAGAAGTAAGATTAATTTCATATATAAATAGATTTAGACATGTTTTGTTTAGAAATATAAAATGTAAAATAGGTGATAAGAAAATAGCAAGTAATATAGATAAGGCAATTAGAATTAACAAAGTTAAATTTTTAAATTAATAGTATTAAGAATTCGTAGTGGGTAAGATAAGGGTGGTTATATAAAAGAAAAAACAAGTCAATATATTGCTGCTGAAAGTATATATAAGGGTAGAATTAAGAAAATAGATAAGTAAAGGAAAAGAAATAGAATAGCGAAGGGAAGAGATTCAGGTGACCTAGGGGCACAGGATGTGGCTGGTAACTTGGCAGCTGGTATTTTGTTACACCACCTGGTAGCAGGAAGAAACAAAATGAAACTTGTAAAGGTCAACTTGCCCATAAACAAAAGAAAAAACATGATGTAAACACTTAATGTGTAACATGGGATGCATTTTGTGGGTAGGGGGGGTCAGTAAAAAAACTATATAAGCTTGTAAGAATTGAATAAAAATTGGCAGAGTCTTGAGCTCTCCCCAGGAAGAGGATTCCTGTTGTGTTTGTCTTTTCTTCGTCGCCGTTCCCGATTCTTTCCAGTCAGGCCCTGACTCTCTCGTTGGAGCTGGACTCCGGGACCACAATATCATAATTAAAAAATTGATTAAAAAAAAATCATTAAATCAAGCTAAAAAGAAAAAAAGAAAATGTGGTACATGTATGCATGAGGGACTATTATGTAGCCATAACTAAGAACAAAATAATGGCCTTCAGAGCAACATGGGTGCAGCAAGAGACCATCATACTAAGTGAACTATCACAGAAACAAAGAACTGAATACCGCATGTTCTCACTTATAAGAGGCCTGATCACTGGTCACACAATCACAAGGGTGGGACTGGCAGATGCTGGACTCTGCTAGTGGAGGGGAGGG
>NW_007248081.1:972798-1005819 GCF_000164805.1 Carlito syrichta | reverse complement strand
GGGAGGGGGAGGGAGGAAGACACATGGCAGCTCACACTGGGTACCTGGTTCACTGTCAAGGGAGAGAGGGCCAGCCAAAAGCCCAAACTTTACCTGCATGCAACTAACTTATGTAGAAAATCATCATTTGTCCTCCACAACTCGAGTAAAATAAAATAAAATGACAAAAAAAGAAAAAGTCATTTTTAAAAGAATTATCAATTCAACCACAATTTTTAAATTTTGAATGCATAGGAAAGTATTCACTATAATTAAAGTCAAAAGAAAATTTTAAAATTGCCCAAATAAAGATACAACATATATCATAGATAAATGACTTATTTTCTTAATATATAAAAATCCTTTCTAAATCAACAAGAAAATATATGATAATATCCCAAAAGAACAGTAAGCAAAAGATAAAAATATCTGAAGCACCACTAAAAACAAATAAAGACAGCAATTAAATACACATATATGTAGAGACTTTAACATTATCAGTTCAACTGAGCTGCCAAGTGTCAGAAAGCTAACTGAAACAAACCAAAATGAAAATTACAGTGAAGACTTTAATCACCTACTCTAATAGTATAAGCAAGAGACTAAGCTGCAGTGAGCGCGGATTCCTCTTGCTACATTACCCCCCTGCCCCCATGGAGCAAGACCAGTGTAGGCTGGTGGATCAGAGGGAGCCTGGACAAGAGGCACCCTGTAGTTTTATGGACCCAGGGCCAAAGGAGGGCAGTGCAGAAGTATGGACAAGTACTGAACACTGCAGTACTCTGAGTACAGAAAGGGTCTTCAAATCCCCCCATTCCCTACCTGCCTAAAAGGACAGCAGGGACATTTGAGGAAGATATCAGCCCAAGGCCTCAGATGAAAAGGTTTTGGCATGAAAGAGCCAGGGCTAGAAATGCAGATATGCATGAGCTGACCTGCCAAGGTTCTTAGTCCCTGATCTCAGTTCTGCACTGAGCTGTGCACCGTTGCTTGGGGAGGGCAACATTTTCTGAGGCCTCCAGGCAGAGTCTTTTGAATCACCTATGGTCAGGTCTGAAAAATAACATGATGGTTTTTACCCAGGAGCTGGACTCCTCAAAAATCCATCGTATCAAGAGAATGAAAAAGTAAAACCACCAAATTCCATTTTTACTTGTAATTTAACCAAAATCAAAAATACTGAAAACCTTTGTTTTCAACCTTTAGTGTGAGTGTGGGGAAATTCATTTGTATATTTTGTTCATGACAGCACAAATTGTACTTTTTGTTATAAAAACTTATGTTAGGGAAATTTGGAAATGTCTACCAAAAATACACATATACCATTGAACCAAGCACTTTTACCTCTAAGAATTGTTCTCCTCCACCTATTTGCACATACGTGAAAATGCAAATTTTTGTGGCTATTCACTGTATCATAGTTTGTAATGAGGAAAGATGGAAACAAAATAACTGTCATATGAGAGTAACTTATGATTCATTTATACAATAGAGTAATATGTAGTTGTTAAAAAGCAGCCTTAGATGCGCAATAGTCCCCCTTATCCTTAGTTTTGCTTTTCACAGTTTCAGTTACCCATAGTCATCCATGGTCCAAGAATATTAAATAGAAAATTTCAGAAATAATGTGTAAGTTTTAAATGACACACCATTCTCAGTAGCATGGTAGCCCATCTCCCATCCAGACATGAATCACCTCTTTGTCCAGCGTATTCACACTATTGATGGTGTTCCCTGCCCGTGAGTCACTTAGGAGCTCTCTCTGTGATTAGATTGACTGTCATCGTTTCATAGTGTTTGTGTTCAAGTCATCTTTTACTTAATGGTCCCAAAGTGCAGGGTAGTGATACTGGCAATTCAGATATGCCAAAGAAAAATCGTAAAGTGTTTCCTTGAAGCAAAAAGGTGAGAGTTCTCAATATTAAAAAAATCCATATACTGAGATTGCTAAGATATATGGTAAGAACAAATCTCCTATCCATGAAATTATGAAGAAGGAAAAGAAATGTGTGCATAGTAGATCATTGCTACCTGCTGTTTCAGGCATCCGCTGGGAATCTTGGAACATGTCCCCACCAGATAAGAGGGGACTAAAACTCAATCTTAGAGTATTAGAATAACCTGCACTAAATATTCTTAAGTGGGAAAAATAACAAGGTGGAGCACAACGTATGTAATACAGAGTGAGATTCCACAACTAAAAAAAAAAAGATTGTCCCATAAATGAGACGTAAGTGTAAAGTACATTTTAAACAATTGATATTAAAGTGTGTTACAGAAAAACATTCCATTGATCATTAAATGTGGAAGTGGAAAAGTAAAGTTTTTAGTTAAAAGAGTTTGTATTTTCCAATAAAGTCCCTCGAGCTTTTTTTCTTTTTTACTATATTAACATATTTAAATATTGATTCTTGGCTATAGAGTAGGTAAGCCTGGATTTAAATGTCGACTTGGACACTTTTGTAACCTCTCTGAGTAGTAGATTCCATAGTTATGAAATTAGTATAATTATTCTTCTATCCAAGGAGATTTAGAGAATCAAATGAGTTGATGAAATGAGGTCTCCCTCAAGGGAAAAAAATGTGTCTTATTTATCTTTACTTAACCAAATTTAAAGATTCTGTTTACATTTTTCCCAAGTATAGAAGCAGAAAAGCATCAAAATTATGTTACTGAAGCAAGGAAAATTTCTAGACTACTATCTGATTAAGAATAATGGTTAACTTGAGCTGGGTGCAGTGGCTCACATCTGTAATCCCAGCACTTTGGGAGGCAGAGGCAAGAAGAGGATTGCCTGAGTCCAGGGATTCGACAATTTATAGCAGAGTAGTTGAGCCTAGCTCTGGGGCCAGACTCCCAGTCCACTTCCAAGCTGATCATTAGCAAATACATTAACTTGCCAGCTACCTAGTTTACTCACCTGTAAGGTGGATTTAAAAGTATTCCCTGAGACTAGGTTCGGTGGCTCAGCCTGTAATGTCAACATTTTGGTTGACTGAGGCAAGTGGATTGCCTGACCCCGCAGGTTCTAGACCAGCCCGGGCAATTTGACGAGACCTCGTCTCTACAACAATTTTTAAAAAAATATTAGCTGGGCATGGTGGCATGTGCCTGTAGTTCCAGCTACTTGGAAAGCTGAGGTGGAAAGATCACCATGGGCCACCACACTCCAGCCTGGGTGACAGAGTGAGACTCCGACTCAAAAAAAAAAGTATTCCCTGGATTAAATGCGGTAATATGCAAGTAAGGCAAAGACTGCCAGCTGTCTTCCTCTTGCAAACCTCACACTACATTTGCCAGCCTCCCTTACAGTAAGGTGTGTGCATGTGATTGAGTTCTACCCAATGAATGGCAGGCCTGGCTCATAAAAGCTACTCATGTATCACCCTCTATGCTGTTTCTCCTTTTCCCAGCTAGATGCTGATGGTCAGGGCAGTATTAGGAGCCACATGCCGAGGGTGACAAGGCCTCTGTCAGTCAGCATCCCCGAAAGACTGACGGGGGAGCCCAGAGGCCACCTCACCATACACACATACTGCTGACTTATATAACCTTTTTGGGTTTAGAAGAATAATACCTTTTAGGGTCAATTGTTGCAGGTGCTAGTGTTACCTTTCTCATTATGTGTTTGCTGCCCTTAACAGAAAGATACATTAAGAAATTAACAATGGTGTTTATTTCTGGCAAAAGGTACTGTGAGGTCTCTTATACCTCTTGAATTTGGCGCACCTGCATGTTCTATATGCATATATTTGCAGTGGGCAAAGTTCAGTTATGGCAGGATCAATAAACCCTGAAATCAGGTCCTTACCACAAGAGGGGTTGTTTCTTATTGACATCAGAGTTTGGTGCAGATCAGGAGGCTTTACTCCCTGTGGCTACTCCACAGGGTGACTCAAGGATTCAGGCACTTCCAGCCACTAACTCTCATTTACTGCATTACTGGTGAGAGAAACAGAAATGGAAAGGCACATCCTCTCTCGTCTGCCTGCACTGCTTACATTCAGTGATATGATCCCGCTGAAATGCTGCATACTTGGAAGTGTGGTTCACCCAATACTCTAGGAAGTTAAATAGCTTGATGAATCCATGCCTGTGCTTTCCCATGGTGTGCTGGGAACTCTGACAATCCTGAAGAAACAGGCTGAGAGTGCTTTCTTGGCAGTTTACCATGTTACAGTGCTTCATTTAACCCTGAACATGCAGATTAGAAATTTGTCTCTAGAAAAACGTGGCACAGCAAGGCTTCAGCTGTTCCAGGTCCAGCAGATAACTGATAAGCGATACAACAAATAAAAAGAATTAAAGCTTAGCAGTTCTTTCACCTTTATATCTTAGACCCTGTCATAAGTGCTTTTGGTGTACTTTCTATTTTAATATTTCTATTCAAGAGTTGAGGAAACTCATCTCTCAGCACTCCAAATGAGAGTTAAAGCTGCAATCGGTCATTTTCCCTGGCAATTTTCTCAGGTACAAAAAAGGAAGGCAAGTCACCTCAAGGGAGAAGCTGTGACCAAGTTATGTTAACAGCATTTATCCATAGGTAAAACTTTTTTTTGCTTGACTATTGCAGGACTTTGAAAATAGGAGGAGAAGGGTCAGGAATCTCTGCTTGAACAGAAGTTTCATCTGGGGTCCAAGAACTGGTAAGGGTACTATCAATTGATTTCTTCATTTTTTCTGTTTTTTGAGTTGAAGTCTCACCCAGACTGGAGTGCAGTAGCATGCTCCCGGCCACTGCAGCCTCGACCTGCTGGTCTCTGGCAATCCTTCCGCTCAACCTTCCAAGTAGCCGGAACTACAGGCACGCGCTACCACGCTGGCTAGTTCTTGATTTATTGTAGAGACAAGGTCTCACCAAGTTGCCCGGGTGGGTCTCGAACCCGTGGGCTCAGGCAGTCCACTCGCCTCGGCCTCCCAAAGTGCTGGGATTACAGGCTGAGCCACTGAGCCTGGTCTATCAATTGATTTCTTAATATTACCTTAAATTTTTAAGAAAAGATCTTGAGGTGAAAATTTTTTCTGATGTTTGTCTCTTATTTGATAACTCAGTTTTTAAAATGATTTATTAATTTGGAACCTGTCTATACAAGGAGAGAAGGGATATTCCCTGATCTTTAGGTCAAGAATTCCTTTAAATAATATATTACCTATTTTTTAAAATTAACTTTTATCATCAACAAGGGTACCTGCATAATCAACATTTGTATATCTAACCCTGAATTGTATCCCACATCTTTATAATAATATTAAAAAGAGAAAAAAATTAACTTTTATTTTTATTTTTGTTTTAATTTTAAAGATATGCGGTACAATTCAGAAATATTTATTTTTTTAAATGAACCCACCAGACTGAAAACTAAATGTAAATATTGATCATCAAATCTAACTTTGCTCTCTCTACCTCCAGGCAGAAGCATAACTGAGGCTCACCCCCACATTTCCCTGCCCCCTGGCAGTAGGCAGGATTTAGTAACCGGTTCTTACCAAAAGACTGAGCAGAAGTAAAGTACATCATTTTCAGACAAATCATTTCCAAAGCACTTATGAACCACTGCACAGCTCTCTTCCTGCCAGCACAACCTGGAAGCCTCCTGTTTTACATGGCAGAGCAACAGGAAGCCAGAGGCCTGGCTCTTGGAGTTAACATTTGGAAAGGAGCTTCTCTGGAGGGTCACCAGATCTGTGGTGCATTTCCCATGACTAAGAAAGAGACCTTTATGTGCTAAGCCACAGACACTTAGAGGTTTGTTACCAACCATAGCCTAGCCTGAGCAGACCAAACTACTTCCAGTCCTCAAACACATCGGAAGAACCTATTCCAATATAATTCCATTAACAGTATATGTTAAAAATGTGTAATATATAAATAACGGTAGGTAGATAGATAACAAATACTTGCCTGCCTAATGTAGGTACTCAATAGAAGTACTAAAAATCAGACATGGGTAGAAAAAAAAATAAGGCATTATTTCTCCAGACGCTTCTAAACTAGTTTCAACACACCTTTATTTTACTTTAGTAAACACTTACTGAATGTCTATTATGTACAAAGCATAGCTGGGCAGAAGGCTGAAAAGATGAATAAGACAAAATCCCTGCTTTTAAAGGCCTATCAGATCAATGAAGAAGACAGACAAGTTCACAGGTGATTGCAGAACCTGTGTAGGGCCAAGGCAGAAGGAAGCATGAGTGGCTGTGTAGCTCAGAGGACTCTCTAGCTCAGAGTAGGATGATGTGGAAGACTTCCCCACGGAGGTGACTTCTAAGGTGCGATAGCTCAGCTGATTCTAGCTCTTTTCTTTTTACAGAGGACAGCTATCAAATCTAGAAGTTGCTTTTCTATTCGGTTAGAATCTGATGTACATAAAGTAGTTGGTTCTTGAAGAAGATGGGAGCGAAATACTGACCTAGAGTTCTTGGAATTTCAATTTGCTTTAGGCAAACAAAGGTAGACACAAAACCCTTACCAGCTCTCACTGTGAATCTCAGAACATTGTGAACCCCACCTTTGCTGTGCATTTTTCCTAAACATAAGCTCCTTCTGTGCATTTATGTAATAAGCTTCTAAAGCACATGCATATATCTCGTATTTCTACTCCTTTCTGTTTGTTATTTGCCCATATCAACATGGCTTACAATGTCAGTGGTATTTAGGATGTATGACCCTACAGGTTAGTACAGTGACCAAGAACTGGGGTTCTGAAACCAGCTTCCCAAATCCTAGTTCTGTCCATAACTAACTGTGTGACCACAAACAGATTACTAAACTCAGTATGCTTCTGCTTCCTCACCAATGGAAAGGAGAGTATAATAGAACTTACTTCAAAGAACTCTTTTGAAAATTGAATGAGTTGATATATAATCAACTCAGAGCAATGTTTAATGAATTCACTAATATTATGAATATTACTGTGTTTTGTTGTTGTTGCAAACTCAGTAGTTGTATCTTCTTTTGGAATTTACAGTTCTATCCTAAAATTAGATACTTTTGTTTGGCAATAAGGTAATAAAAACACTAAAGTTAAATGTTTGAGGATTATGACTTTAAAGATAGTGGTTATTTATTAATATTAGTAACTAAGAATAATTCTGCAGTGGATTTATGAAAGAAGGAGTTAAGAATAGAGTTGAATAGTTATGGTACTGAAAAAAAGTACTCCACTCAGGAACCTGGTGTCTCCTTTGTAAAAAAGATTTTGCCAATTTCAGCAAAAAGGTCTATAGAGAAAAATATGAATATCAACATTCAATCAACTTCCTGTCTCTGAAAGGTGCCATCTCTGGAACATGTTCTTTTCCACCTGAGTGGAAAAGTGATTGAAAAGCCCTAAGGTCAGGAAGTCATTCAACTTTAGTCAAATTAATTGTATAGTGTTGTTCTACAGACATCACAACTTCCCCAAATATCAGTGTTAACCAAAATCAAGAGTTGTAGCAGGGATTTGAACTCAAAATTCCTGTCTCTTGGTAAAATAGCCTGCTGAACTTTAACTTCAGCCATACAGTGGTTATTATTACAAAGTGTAATACCCCAGAAACTGAAGGAGAAAACAGATCCATTAAGTGACTAAAATCCTGGAAATCAATCAATCTGAATTTTAAACATTGTTCTGCACCTGATTTGCTTTGTGCTAACCTCCGAGTCATTTTTTATTTCAGGATTTCTCATATTTTCACAACAACAAAAAAAATCAAAGCACTTTATTAATCCTACCTGATTCTTGGGGAAGTTATTGTAATCATAAAGTTGTTTGAAATGGCAAGTACTATTTAAAGAGTCTGAGTCAATGTTCTATTCCTATTTCCATATCAAAGCCCGATGCTGTGAGTTAAAGGTAGAATGAAATCACTTGAAATCAAATGGTTGATAAAATTTTCCAAAGCTCAGTTGTATCTTATTATATCAGATCCTTTAGTTACTAGGATATGCAACTGTTACAAAAAAGATCACACTGTCTGTTCAGAGGTAGGCTGTCATTCTTCCCTTCCCTCTGCTTTACCTCATACATTTGATTCTTAGCATTGTTCCTAACCTTCTTAGATGCAATGGTATATGTGTGTGCATGTGAGTATGCAATGTTCAAAGCAAGATAGGAGCTCACAGAATGTGAAAAATCCACTCTTTTTTTCACAGCAGGAATTCTGTTTCATTGGTCCTTTTTAAATGTATTTTTCAAAAGTTTCTTTGCTTCACTTAAGCAAAAATAAAAATTTGACATCAGGATGGTGGGTATTACAACAGTAAAAGGTAAGCTAGACAAGCGTTTTAAAGCAAATCCCTCGTGTGAAGGACGGATCCACCCAGTTTTTAAGTATTCACTGCAGAATATGGAGGCCGTGTGCAGTACTTCTGAGGTACCAGTCACCAAGCTTCCATGAGCATGCAGAATGAAAGCACCCAGCTATCCACAAAAACACAGAGCCAACACCATCAACCTCAGGTTTCAAAAATTCTGTATTTTTTTCTTTGATAAATGTCAAATTGAGGAATTTCCTAAATGTAGAATCGATCATAGAATTAATTCGTTATTTCAAACATAACTAGAATAAGGCAGGGGGGAAACGGCAATAGAGCAGAGAACAGTTTAGGGCTCCTGTAAATACTCTTGAACTTGACAAGCAGCCACACCTTGCTTTGTGTACTCCAAACAATTTAGCGCTATTGGAGCACACAGGATAGGAGGTGGAAGTTTATTATAAAAGGGTTCTAATCGGGAAGCTGTGCATTTAGTAAGAGTTAGATCTTGAAAAATATAAATTCATATAAATAAGTTTAAAGTGCTAACTATTTTGAGCAAGAAAACAACATAGTAAGGTAAGTAGTTTAGAAGCAGTTTATGCATTGGGGTCAGAAAGGTGTCCAGATGCTAATATGTTAATTTGAGAGAAGTTAATGGGGTCTGAGTCAGATCACTGACAGTGAGAAAGAAGAAGAAAGAAAGAATTCAAGGGATAGGACTAATTCAAAAGGTAGATTTTGAGAGGGCGAGAGTAAGGGAGCAGATACAAAGATCTCAAATTCCATTCACTGGAGAATGACATCATTCAGAAAGATAATAACTGCATGATGAGAATAAGGGGCATGTATTGCATACCTTCGATGTGCCAGGCAGTGTTTTAGGAGCTACTATTATAACGTTGTACAAAGTTGCAACTGCTCAAATTTGTTACGATCCTAAAACTGCTCTAAAAAATAAAGTCTATTGAAAATTCATTCCAAACTTTAAAACATTAAAAAAGAGAAAATGAAAAAGAAAAATCAGTGATTTGGAGGAGGGAGTGATGAATAGAGTATAGAGGATATTTATAGCAATACAACTAACTATTCTGTATGATCCTATGATGGTGAATATATGTCTTTATACATCTGTCCAAGCCCACAGAATGCACAACACCAAGAGTGAACTCTAATTTAAATTATGAGCTTTGAATGACTCTGAGGTATAGATTCATCAGTTGTAAGAAATGCATCATTCTGGTGCCAGATATTCATAGTGAGGGAGGCTGTATGTTTGTAGGGCAAGACATATACAGGAGCTCTCTGCAGTTTCCACTCAATTTTACTGTGAACTTGAAGCTGCTCTAAAAATAGTCTATTAAAAAAATTATGCCTTCTGGGGAGGGGAAAACTGCATGCGTTATAGGAGGGAGGCTTTCATTGTAGAAGAGAAATACAAATTATAAACAAAAATTATCATCCGATTGCTAATAAACTGCCGGGGAGGAGGTGGTATATTGGACTATCAAGGAAATAGATCTTACACAACTGGGCTAGAGAAAAGTGTGTGTGGAATTCTAGAGATCCCAGGGCACTCCTCAGTACTCCCATGTGCAGTGCTAAGAGTGATGACTATAATGTATAATGTTGGATATATTTATAATATATAGAATGAATTATATATAGCTATATATATTGTGTATAGAATACTCATATATACGCATGTGCATAGATGCTATGAAAGAAAAATACAGAAGGAAGAAAAGAGGTCAGGAGACTGCAAGAGAGGAGAGATGTTGTTTTTTAGGTAAGGTGGTCATGAAGGTTTCCTGATTCGGTGGCAGCAGTAAACAGTGTTGATGTCTATAAAAGAGCATTCTAAGAAGAAGGGACATACGTCTGAAGTCCCTGAAGCAAGAGCACACTTGGCATGTTCAAGAAACAGCACAAAGGCCAGTGTTGCTAGTGTGAGATGAGTTAGGAGTTTCAGGGCAGGCAGGTAGACAAAATTAGCTCATTGAGGTAATGATAGGACTTTGTAAGGAGCTTCTTACTCTGAAAGAAATGAGAAACCACTGGAAAACCTGGAAGAAAAGAATGGCATGAATAGATTTGCAGTTTAATAAGCATTCTCTCTTGCTACCTTGAGAATATACCAGGAGAGAAGAAAGTGCAGAATCAGGAAATATAATTAGGAGCTGAGGGCAATTATCCAAGCGAGATAGGGTGGCAGTTCAGATCAGCACGGCAGCAGTGGTGAGAGAGGATTGGATTCTATATGTGTTCTGAAGGTAGAGACAACAGAAATTGCTGATGCTGTAGACATGGGGTGTGAGAAAAGTCAAGGATGACTCCACATTTTTAGTCTAAGTATCCAAAAGTTCCATTTACTAAAGAGGAAAAGGCTGTGGGGGGGGGAAGTTTTGGGAATGGAAGGGGAGATCAGTAGTTTGGTTTTGGACATGCTAGTTCAAGTTCTTGTTATACATACAAATACAGATGTCAAGTGGGCTCTCGGACAAAGAACTCTGGAGACCAGGGCTGAGTCCTGAACTGGAGGATTAAATTTTGGCCTCATCAGCACACAGAAAGTAAATAAGGCCATGACTAGAGGTACTTACCTAAGAAGTGGAAGTAAAAAGAGAAGAAAAAAAAGTTTGGCAACCAAAGCCTGAGGTATTCCACCAATGAAGGTTTGGAAAGATAAGAGATGAATGAAAAAGGAGATTGAGAAGAAATAGTTGACATGCTTGAGAAAGCAAGAGAGAAAGAGGAGAGAGCACCTTTGGCCAAGCGAAGAAATGTTGCAAGAGGAAATGAATGACGAACTAATGAGTAAAGTAAAATGAACAATTAGAATTGTTCAATGAAATTCATTTGGAAGCCATTGAGAAATGAGAAGAGCAGTTTTAGTGGAAGGTGATGAAAAGAAATTTGATTAAAATAAATTCAAAAAAGAAAAGGAAGAACAGGAATTGTACATATTGATGATAGACAAAAGTCTTAAGGAATCTTGCTGTAAATGAAAGCAAATCAATGGTTGCAGCTGAAAAAGGATATGAAATTAAGAGTGTTTATATGTTTAAATTGAAAAAAACTATACCTTCTTCACCTGGTAGGAATGATATGCTAAAGAGAAGTTAATTTATAATGCAGAAGAAAAAGGGGACACTTGCAATGCCAATGTCTTTGAATAAAGTCATCTTCCAGGATTCAGTCAATGAAGCAGAGACAAGATGACTAATAGAGAAATAAGGAATTTATTATAGAAATTAGAATATAGACTTGTTGGGGAAATGCTAAGAAACTAAAGATTTTCAAGAGGAATTTATAGGGCTAGAATAAGAGTGAGAGTTACACATCAGCCTGCAGAGCTGGATTGAGTAGTAATTTGAAGCTTACAGGGAAATGCAATAAGCCAAGCATTTTCAGTCACCAGAGTGGGACCACAAAGAGAAAGCACGTGGAGAGATCTATGGGAAGTTGTTATTTCTGTGTAGCTACCACCTGTGTGGGATCACAGCCAAGCATCTGTGGAGGCCTGGGAACACTGTTGGTCAACAGGGCCAGTGGTTAGAAAGATGAGCCAGACACAAGCTGAGGAGAGGAGGGACCAGCTGAGGCCATCAGACACCTCTGCACTTGACTGTCACAGTTCCTGAGCACTAGAACCTTACAAAAGTAATGACCACTGATTCACTCTGCCTCCTAAATCTTGTAAAAGTTCCACTTTTGACCACTTATACAAGGGATTCTAGAAAATGTAGTTTCTAAATTGACAATAGCATGATCCAAAACTTTTCATCTCTTTCAACTTAGCATCCACCTACACCTCTTTTAACCATACTTAATGTTCAAGTAAAGAAAATGGCAAAAAGATGCTTCTCCTTAATGTGAGGCGATGATGGGCTGAATATTCCTTGTCCAAAATGCTTGGGACCAGAAGTGTTTCAGATTTTGGAATATGTTCAGATGCTTCATGGTTGAGCATCCCTAATCTGAAAATCCAAAGTCTGAAATGCTCCAATGAGCATTTCCTTTGAGCATCATGTTGATGCTCAAAAAGTTTTGAATTTTAAAGCATATTGGATTTTAGATTTTCAAATTAGAGTTTCTCAACCTGTATCACCCAACCATAAACTGCTAATCCTCTCTCAAAAATAGGATACACATACTTAACCATCCTCAGGTGATATCCATTCTTTAGTCCCTGAATCACATGCTCCCTTTGATATCTTATAATTTGAGTAATGAGACATAAAATTAACCACTATTCATGTTGTATTAGTAGGAGAAGGGAAGAGGGGAGAAATAATTTTTTAATTGATTAATATATATATACAAATGTATTCATATAAAATCATGAAAGAAATCAAGAAATGCTGCAAATTCTGTAACTGATCCCATAGTCAATGAGGTATTTTTTAATTTTTTTTTTAATTTTAAAGCTATAGGGGGCCAGGCTAGATGGCTCAGTCTATAATCCCATCACTTTGGGAGGCAGAGGAGCGTGGATTGCCTGGGCCCGCGGATTCTAGACCAGTCCGGGCAACTTGGCGAGACCTCATCTCTACAGTAAATAAATAAAAATTAGCCAGTTGTGCTAGTGTGTGCCTGGAGTTCCAGCTACTTGGAAGGCTGAGGCAAAAGGATCGTGGGAGCCCAGCGGGTTGACGCTGGGGTGGCCATGAGCATGCCACTGCACTCCAGCCTGGGCGACAGACTGAGACTCCAACTCAAAATAATAAAAATAATAATAATAAATAAATAAAGATGTGGGGTGCAATTCAGGGTTACGTATACAAATGGTCATTCTGCAGGTACTCTTGTTGATGAGATGTGCCCCTGGCAGTTTCCCGCTACTGCCAATCCCAAAGAGGTACTTATAGAGTCTTTTCTCTACTACCTATTCTATATTGACTTTGTCCTCACCAGGAATTTCGACTGATCATGGTTCCTCACCTGTGGAGTGACATGGTTTGGGATGGTTTTCCATCACGTCTATCATAGAACATGAGAATACTAAAAGGTACCCCCCAACTATCTCTAGCACTTCACGTATACTCTTCTCTAACCAATTGTATAATAGCTAGTCTCTTGACAGGATACAGTAACTACCTTTTTTTTTTTTTTTTTTTGCCTGTTGTTTCACTGGCATGAGAAACACTAAATTAAGTGACTGGTAATAAACAAGCTATGTCATTGTTGAATGGAAGAAACAGTGATGTGTAATGCTTAACAATTCAGAGCCTATTTCACTCTGGAGGATATTACTTCAGCCTCACACAGTGCTATCACTCAGATGATGTTCTAACTGAGTCTCAAAAGGAGAACCCACCATCCTATCAGACCAGCTACTCTAGGGTGAAGGGTTGATGATAAAAACAGTGAATTCCATGATCATGTGCCCATTTTCTGTAACATTAGCTGTTTTCACAGAAACAATGCTGTGTGAAATACCATGACAATGAATACAACATTCTGTAAATACATCAAGGTGGATTTGTCAAAAGAAATGTAGGCAGAGAAGGCAAATTCACATGCAGAGTAAGCATTTATTTTAGCAACAACAGAGTTCTGCTTCTTCCAAGACAGATATAGTGCAGCATTATCAATCTGCCACCGAGTGACTGGCTGGTTCCCCAGAAAGTGGTGTCAAATCAGGAGTTCAGTGTTGTTCTCTTCTGTTGGCATATTGGACACTCAGTCCTGGTGATAGACAAGTTGGCCCTTTGAGTAGAAGTCTATATTGCTGATCCCATAAATAACTTCCATTCCTGCCACCTGGTCATTTGTTCCAGAGCCCATTAGAAAGCACAGAGATATCTGGGGAAAGGGACTAACTAACATCCACAAAATGGGTCATTTCATCTGCCTGCTAATGAACATGTTTCTCTGCTAAGGATTTTCTTTGGTAGACCTTGACATGGAACACAAATATATTGGCCTCGGTACCCTTTTGGAGAGATTCATCCACATACTTCTTCCCAGACCTTCTAGTTACCAACTTTCCAGTCCTGTGCCTTCCAAGTCCCTGGCCACCAAGCCAAACTGCTGTCCACTTACCATGAAATAACGTAGACCTCCACCTACCTCTAACCATCTCTCTTTCCAAGAAAATGCAAGGAAAAAATAGGTTAGTGCTCAAAAATCTGCCTATTGAAGGGATTTCTCTCCACTATTTTTCAAGGAAACCCCAATAGAGGGTTCCAGTGCTGTCTCTGTATACTTTCAAGTGATGCCAGAATGCTGTGTAGAACCATCTATAAAATAGGCCTCAATTTTGTCTTTCTCGGTTATCAGGTAATGGGGGAGCTTCCATAAGGTCATAGGTACAGACTGAGAAGGAGAAGGCAATGCAACCAAGGGCATATGGACTACTCACCTATGCAACTTTTTTGAGACTTCAAAATCTGCTCAAACCAACTCTCACTATACCATCTACACTTGACAATGGAATGCTGTTAAGCACACCCTACATTGTTTCATTGAATCAAATAACAAACACATTATTATGGTTATCTTTGTGGTCCATAGTCAATTGTAGGACTCATCAGCAAACCAGAAGTTGTTTCTCAAACAAATAATACTTATACGCAAAATGCGGCATAGCTTTGCTCCAAAATTCAAAAGGTTTAAGATATGATTCACCAGTGGCAATCTGCCAAAGACCTCATAGCACACCTTTAAATGGGTCTTCAAGCATCATCAGATGGGTTTATTGGGTCATACAGCTTGGGGCAGATTAGTTTTTTATGACACTTAATAGCTATAGAGTTTCTCTTGCTATGGGATGCCTCAAAACTGACATCTTTTTCAGTTATTTGATCAATGCGTCTGAGTAGCATGCCATCACAAGGAATACGTTGCCTTTCAAATCCAAAAAGACTCATCAGGTGCTATGACACTATCCTTGTTGTAGGAAGGTTTACATGCAATAACTTTATCCTTCAATTTGGAAGAAATATCGGAATGTTTCAAGTTATTGCCTAGAAATTTTACAAGGTAAAAGATCTCCAAATTTGGGGAAGTTATATCCTACCCTCTTTTGCATGTGTTTTACCAAGATGTCTAGAGTGGTTGCTAACTTCTACTCAGTATTCCAATTAGCTCAATATCATCAGATTGGTGGTGCACAGCATAATGTCTTATGAAGTGAAGAGGTAATCAAGGCCCCTATGGACAAGATTATAACAGATAATTGGAGAAGAATTTTAACCCTGAGGTAGGACACAGAAGGAGTATTGCTGGCTTTGCCTATTGAAAGCGAATTGCTTCTGATGATGTTTGTTAATAAGTATAGAGAAAAACATTCACCACATTGATTACTGTATCAAAGTTAATCCAGAGAAACAAAACCAGTAGGAAGTATATATAAAGACTGATATTGGCCGGGCTTGGTGTTTCAGCCTGTTATCTCAGCACTTTGGGAGGCTGAGGCAAGTGGATTGCCTGAGACCGCGGGTTCAAGACCAGCCCAGGCAGCTTGGCGAGACATCATTTCTATGATAAATAAGAAATTAGCCAGGCATGGTAGTGCACACCGATCATTCCAGCTACTTGGAAAGCTGAGGCGGAAGGATCGCCTTAGCACAGCAGATCAACATTGGCGTGGTCGTGAGCATGCCACTGCATACCAGCCTGAGTGACGGAATGAGACTCCAACTCAAAAAAAATTTAAAAAAAAAAAAGATTGATATCAGGGACTTGGTTTATGGAATTGTAGGGGCTTGCTGGGGCAAGCCTGAAATCCACAGGACAGACTGTCAGGAAGGGCAGAGTGGAACATCCAGTCATGGGCTCATGCTCTGTCTACAGGTGGAATTTCTTCTTCGTTAAGGAATCTTTAGCTCTTCTCGTAAGGAATTTTAACTAGTTGAATCAGTTGCATCCAGATTTCCTAGGTAATCTTTAAAGTCAACCATTTATGAACTTTAATCAAATTTTTAAAATATCTTCACAGCACCACCAAGGTTAGTGTTGAGTGAATAACTAAGGACTAAAACCTATCTCCATTGCCTACCAGGTGCCAGAGAGTGTTGCTCAAGTGAAAGAACCACATCTGGAATAGCTATTGGATTGGACTCATCACTAAATAAAGCTTACAAAAATCACATTGTCATTCTCTAAGATCCATTTATCTTCTGCCAAGACCAAACAAATGAGTTGAAACAGAATATGGTAGGAATCACACCCCTACATCCTTCACATTCCTGATGGTGGCACAGATCTCTAAATTACCCCCAGGAATGCAACATAGCTTGCAGTTGGTAATTTTTTGGAGACAGAGCCATCCTAGTGGTTTCCACATAACTTTTCCTACCATAACAGTCTCCTTTCCATGGGTAAAGGAATTGGTATGGGGATTCTCCCAATGGCTAAGTATATCTCCTCTGCTATAAGTTCCAGATCTGAAGGAACCAACATTTGATAGCTCTGGGGACTAACTGAGCCACACTGAGATGTACATCAGCCAAAATTCCATTAATTATCTTATCTCCTTAAGTGCTCCATATTATAGGTGAACCATCAAGATGTTTTGAATCTCCAACGATTAGTGTCAGTTCAAAGCCAAAAGGTATAATTAGTTATACTTCTCCATTGCACAAATATTCAGGTAAGTAACTACTGTCTTTTAAAGAAAGTAGGGAGAAATATTTATGATTTTTTGGCAGAGTCACAAGATTCTTCCCCAAAGGCTCTTCTTCACTTCACTTAAGAGGCTCTAGATCCGTGAACTGGGTCAATCTGGGAAAATGCTGTAGTCTACAACTCTCTTTTATGGAGACTAAATTTATTCTGCTGCCCACAAGGCCTCGAGCTCTTCCACTTATTCAAATCAAGTAAAAGTTTAGCAGCTTGCCCATCTGTTTTAGTCCTAGGAATACCATGGCCAATTAATCAATGCCAAAAATCTGTGTCAGACCATTCTGATTACTATTTTAGCTCTGCTGCTTATCACAATAACCATGTCCACTTTGTCTCATCTTAACACTTGACCACCATCTGACCCTTGCCCATTATCCCCGCTGAATTCCCGTTATCTTCCACTGACTTTGGAACAAGCTCCCTGAATTCTTATTACCCCTACTGAATTCAGGAAGTTCATTTCAGTGGCAGCATTTCCTACTCTCTTTTCTAGCCTGCGATGAATAACCATCATAGAGCTCTTTAGAGAAGAGCTGATGCACCCCTTACTAGTATATTCTCAGTGCCTTGGTGTCTTAGTTCAGACTGCTATAACAAATTACCATAAACTGAGTGGCTGAAACGATAAACATCTATTTCTCACAGTTCTGGAGGTTGGAAGTCCAGATGTGGGTGCCAGCATGATCAGATTCTGTTAAGGGCCCCCTTCCAGGTTGCAGATAACTGGCTTCTCCTTGCATCTTCACTCAGTACAAAGAGAGCTAGCTTTCTCTCTCGCCTCTTAAGAGGGTACTAATTTCATTCATGACAGCTCTGCTCTCAGAACCTCATTATTAATACCTCCTGGCTTAGTTCATTTGTGTTGTTTAACAGAATACCACTCACCAGGCAATTTATAAAGAAATAAAATGTATGTCTTACAGTACTGGAGGCTGGTAAGGTCAACATCAAGTTACTGGCGTCAGGTGAGGCCTTTCTCCTGCATCATCCCATGGTGGAAGGCAAAATAACAAGACAGCGGGCACAAGAGCGAGAAAGCAGGAGAGTGTCAAACTGGCTTTTATAATAGCCCAATCTGGAGGTATCTAACCTGAAAGGGTTTAGTCTTTTTGCCTCAGCATAACCATTAGAAAGCGTTCAAACATTCTACTGCAGAAAAGCAGCCTATCCCATCCCATGCCACCTCAGCAAATCTCCTTCAGATGCAAGACCAGGACAGTCCAACCATTCATGGTTTAGCATAATAATCTCTAGTAAACTTTTAAGTTCCTTGTCAAGGCCCGAAGATCAAAGATCACCCCTTGGCTGGCCAAAGTCATAAAAGTAATAATACAACCACCTCTGGTCAAGGAATCTGTGAGTTGCAAATGTCTGAGTTTGTGAATTGCAAATGTCTTAACAAGTCTCTTGCAGGAAACCCCTCCTCCCCCAGGGTTAACATAATCAGCTCTCTGTGACCTACGTGACATGAATAAACACCACCAAGGCAGCAATCATGTGACTAACCCACCCATCTGCCTGCTATCCATCACCTGACGCCAGTACCTGCGTTTGCCTGTCCCTTTGTGATGATGCGGAAGCAGACCACTACCCAATCACCTTAATGATCTTCCCCCATCTAGGGGAAGGGTTAAAAGGACTCAACCACAAGCAACCAGTGGCCATTGCCTTGCTAGACTCTGGTGTGGCCATGTGCCCTTTGAGCTATGGCTGTCGCCATGCTTCCTGGCTTTGGCCCCCTCCCCTACCTTGGGGAGGTAAATCTTCTCTCTCCCTTCTCTTTCTCTAATTTACTTTTAAACAAACTTTTCTTTTCTCTCACCACTTTGTGTTGCAATTCTTTGCAATTACTCAGATCTCTGGGTTACCGGTGCTATGCCTTCCCTCACTCCTCCGGCATGCTGCCCTCACCCTATCTGGACCCTAACATAACCCACTGCATGATAATAACACTAATCAATTCACAGAATCCTCACAGCCTCACCACCTCTTAATGGTCCCATCTCTAAATATATCACAATGGCAATTAAATGTCAACACGCGTTTTAGAGGGGACATTCAAACCGTAGCACCTCCCAAAGGCTAGCCTACCTCTAAATGCCATTACATTGGGATTAGGGCTTTAGCACATGAATTTTAGGGGGACACATTCAGTCCATTTGGCAAATGGAATGCCTTCTAGACCACCCTCTCCGGGTGGATTTTTAAAGGATGGGACAATAAGTCTTCATAGGACATCCATGAATCCATAATGCAGATATTTTTCTTCATTTTACTGAAGGGGACATTGAGGAATATATTTACTCAAGGCCATTAAGTTAATGGATGGATTCAGAATTTGAATGCTAGCTCTATTTAACCCCACCTCATGCTTCTCCTCCTGATTAGAGCCTTAGCCATGCAAATTATGAGTGTATCCCAGTTACTCAGAAAAGAATAAGTAGTACTTAATATCAGAATCTACTATATACCTTCTGGGGGTTTTTATATAACAAATATAGTTTCTAATTACAAATTCTGAACCCAAGCATTCTCGACAAATTTTTTTATTGTCCCAAAAAGTCACATTAATAAGAACTCTTTCAGATTTCCATAGCTACCAATTTGACCTGGATGAAATCTGCCTGCCTATTTGCATAAGTTTCTTGGTGTATATGATAGGTATGCAAACCAGGTAAGCAGCGCCTTGAACAGACCTCACCTGAAAAAGATTTATTTCTGCCTGTGCCTGCTACATGTTAAATTATCCCCTTCGCACCTCTAAACTTGTTCACAAGTTGTTCCCTATTCTTCCATCACTATTCCCCTTTTTTCTACCTTCAAGAATGCTTACTCATTTTTTAATACTTGAAGTAACACATCTCTCTTCCACTAGATCCTCCTGGGCCCTCCTAAGTGAGAAATGACTTTTCTTTTTTTAAGCTATACATTTTCAAAAGAGGTAACATCACTCCTGTATTAGTCCATTGGACTTCTATAACAGAATACTATCAACTGGATGGTTTAGAAACAAGAGAAAATTATTTCTCACAGTTCTGGAAGTTGAGAAGTCCAAGATAAAGTCACTGGCAGAACTGGCATCCTGCTTTGCAAAAAGCAAGTTTCTGCTCTTCTCTTCTCTTCTCTCCTCTCCCCTCCCCCCGCCCCTTCTCTTTTCTTCTCTTTCTTTTCTGTCACCCAGGCTGGAGTGCAGAGGCACAGTCATAGCTCAGCTCACTGCAGCCTCCACCTGTTAAACCCAAAATTCTAAATCCAAGAGACCACCAAGGAGCCAGCTCCGATGCAAACACACAAGGGTCTTTATTCAGGCTCAAGTCTGGGCTCACAAACTGAAACCGACGCAGCAGCTTGAGCTTGAGAGAGCCCCGACCCAGGCTAACACGCACTTTTATACATAATTCTGAAGGAGTGGGGTGGCTTTACAAACTTGTGCACACAGGATTGGATAAAAACTATATGATGCAGTTACAAAGACTTTGATTGGTTGATTCGAGTTCAATTTGCACGGGCTCAGGCTTAGTTACTTGTGATGGACAAGTAACTGCCAAACAGGTGGAATGGAATGCCAGATAAGCTAGATTTAGCAAGCAGGCAGGAGGTTTGAAACAAGGCAGAACCCACTGGGGGGATGGCTAGCGCCACCAGTCTACCGTTATCTAAGCAAAGGAATGTCCGGGCGGGGCTTATTGCTTAACATTCACACACTGCTAGCAGCAGTTGCAGAAGCAATCGGTTATTTTATGGGACAAGCAAAAATTAAACTTAACAAAGTTCTAAGTACAAACACTGCAAACAAATACAGTGAGCGTGGGGTAGGAATTCACATAGTAATAGTTCTTTTTGAGTTTTCTTTTCTTTTTTTTTTTTTTTTGAGTCTCTCAAACCTTCTGGACTCAAGAGATTCTTCTGCCTCCGCCTCCCAAGTGTCTGGGACTATAGGCACGTGCCACCATACCCAGCTAATTTTTTAAATTTTTTGTAGAGATGAGATCTCACTATGTTGTCCAGATTGGTCTCAAACTCCTGAGTACAAACAGTCTTCCCACCTCAGCCTCCCAAAGTGCTGGGATTACAAGCATGAGCCACCACGCCTGGCCAAAAGCCGTTTTCTTGTTGTATGTTCACGTGGCAGAGGCTACAGAGAGCAAGGGCAAGCTCTCATGTCTCTTGCAAAAGTGCTACACCATCACAGGTCTCCACCCTCGTGACCTACTTACCTCCTGAAGACCCCACCTCCTAATACCATCACACTGGGGGTTAGGATATCGACACATGAATTTTGGGGAGACACGAACATTACGTTCAGTCCATAAGAGCCTGCAATGTTTTGGGGGCAAAAAATCGTACTCTTTCTTGTATAAGGCATAAATAGACATATGTACATGAACAAATATTCAGTGTATGTGTGAAAGTAAAATTAAAGAGAAGGAGTGATTAGGGAGGAAAAAGACTCCTTTAGGAAATCATAACAGAGGGGGAAAAGGGTTGAGAAGCACTGCCCCAAGCTGGTGTTATATTTGTACACAACTGAATTTCAGTCCTTCTCATGCTTTATTGTCTTTGTTTATTTACATGTCTCTATCCTCTACTACACAATAAGACATTAACAACAAGATCCAGGTATTATTGTTATTATTGTTGTCATTGTTGTTGTTAGAAACAGGGTCTCAATCGGTCACCCAAGCTGGAGTGCAGTGACATGATCACAGCTTACCACAGCCTCAACCTCATGGTCTCAGGTAATCCTTCCTCCTCAGCCTTCTCAGTAGCTGGCACTACAGGTGTGCACCAACACAGCCTGCCCGTTTTTCTATTTTTTGTAGAGATGACATCTCACTTTATTGCCCAGGCTGGTCTCAAACTCCTGGCCTTGCACGATCTTCCTGCCTCAGCCTCCTAAAGTGCTGGAATTACAGACAGGAGCCACAGCACCAGGCCCCGGTTTTATTATTTACAGACCTGACTGAAACACAGTAGATACTTAAATACATGTTGACTAAAGTAATGAGTAAATCATACAAATGACTATTTGCGAACTCAGGATGAGATCTCTGTCTGTCTGGGGAAACATTCCCCAACCTATACTCATCTTGGATATAGAAAGTAGTAATTTCCGGTACCAGAAGCTTCTGACTGATGGCCCCAAAATTCTTTCTCGTTCTCCCAGAATGCTTGCCGGAGGGGGGAAGAGTGTCCTCGCGGAATTAACAGGTCTGTGTACCTTTCGCATGTGATGAGTTCCCAGGGAACACACAGGGTCTCATTAATTTCCTCCTTTCTCCTCCTCACCCTTTCTAGGTGTTAATTTGGGTTAGTTTGGGCGAGCACTGCTTACAAATAACAGCTATTCAAGTCACCACTAACAAAAGCACAGGGCTCTGTCCCAAATTACTTTCCAGGTAACAAACAGTTGAGGTCTAAAAACTACACTCTAACTAATAAAATGTTATCTATGAGAAAAAAAAAAAAGCAGAAGCATTGCCATTAAATTGGATTTTCTGTGCCCCAAAGTCAGTGTTATTTTTGACAGGGTTCAACACAAAATTCTTCCAACAATGAAAATGCATGATTTCTAGCACTGCCTTGACCCATAGTCTGCGGGAGAGCAACATCAAAAAGCCACCAACTGCTCATTAAAGGCCGCCCTTAGAAAACAAGAAATCGCTCTTCGCCAACCCACAGTAAATAGAAAGCCCAAGCAATGTCTTCAAGGCTTTCGGAACCAACAGGCATCCAGCCAGCCGCGGCTCGCTGCCAACAGCAACCGCCTCTCCAACGAGGATGTGCACTTGGTCTCCAGCGAGGAGATCCCACGTGCTTGATGCCGCAGACGGTCTTAGAGCAAAAATGTGGCTCTGCGGGCGCGGTTTTTCCTCCTTGGAGAAGCCAAGCCGGGGATGTGTAGGCG
This sequence comes from Carlito syrichta, assembly GCF_000164805.1. Lineage (NCBI taxonomy): Eukaryota > Metazoa > Chordata > Mammalia > Primates > Tarsiidae > Carlito > Carlito syrichta. The sequence goes on along the minus strand of NW_007248081.1, from coordinate 983,062 downwards.
TAAGCAATTAACCTTTGAATACAAACGTGGAGCCAGAAGCCACCGGCAAAGAGCCGATCTCATTCCCTTGCCACGATGAGAGGAGTCCCCGAGGCATCGCACGACGGCACACATGAAGGAAGAGACCTCGGGACACACCACTGGGGGGTGTCACGTGGCAGCCAGCACGCAACCTGCATCCCACACGGCCGCAGAGCCGGGGCTGGCAGGCCACGCTGACAGGTCGAGAGGCGATCAACCAGTCCCTGGGGGCCCGGCTGTGCTGTGACAAGCACGGCCCCTCCGGACTGAAAAGGGAAGTGACCGTCCCGAAGGTGCGCGGGTGAGGCGCAGAAAATGGAAACGATCCACTCCTTTGTTCACCCAGCTTCGACATATCAGAGACTCTGTTTAGCATCAGGAATAGAACGGCCAGGACATAAAAAAGGACAGGGTTGTTCTCCCTTGGGGGCTTCCAGTCTGAGTGTGAAAATAGAAAACACACCCACAAACAAGGTCGTTTGGAATCAAGGAGAGACCGTGAAGAGAACCCGGTGTCCCCACGGGGAGCACAGCCTGGACTTCTAAGGAGCTCTGCTCCTGGGTGGTTTCCATCCTCAGTTTCAAACTAGCCGGGCAGGGGGTCTGGGGGATATTTTCTCCTGCCATGATTTCCTTTGGGAAGGGATCTATGAGGACAAGGTTTCCTCTAGGTAACTGGGGGAGAAAATGAATGTGGGAGGCAAGGAGGTATGTGTTTCCGACCAGAGCCCAGAGACTCGCCTGCCCCCGAGGAGGGGGTGCCACAGGTAGAAACCAAGAATCAGCTTCCTAGCATCGTGAATGGCACTGCGTGGGTAGCACGTCAGAAGAGGAAGAGTCTGCATGGAGGATCCGAGCCCCTCCCAGGTATGACCTAGTTTGGATATTTGCTCTCTCCGAATGTCATGTTGAAATTAGCACCCAGTAATGGAGGCGTGGCCGGTGGGAGGAGTTTGTCCATGGGGCCTGATGGCTCATGAATGGCTTGGGGCCTGCCCATGGCAAGGAGTGAGTTCTCTCTTAGTTTACACGAAATCTGGTTGTTTAAAAGAGCTTGGCCCCTCTCTGGCTCTCTTTCTTGCTTCCTTCCTCTTGTCATGTGGTCCCTGCCCCCCTTCACCTTCTGCCATGAGTGGAAGCTTCCTGAAGCCCTCGGCAGAAGAAGATGCTGGTGCCACACTTGCTACATGGCCTGCAGAACTGTGAGCCAAATATACCTCTTCTCTTTATAAATGCCCCAGCCTCAGGTATTCCCTTTTAGCAACACAAAACAGACTAAGACCGTGTGAAATCAACATGACTGTGAGGTTGGTGAGTAGCCAGGGCATGCAGCACTGTGAGCACCCAGAACTCTGTCCTGGACACAGCCACCACTGTTGTGCCACCCTGGAACTCCACTAGCAAATGTGCCCAAAGAGTGGCACTCCGGGTCTGGGAGAAAAGACAAGAAGGAAGACCACCACAAATTCTGCTATACCTCCTTTTCTCCCAGCTGCATACGGTTCAGGACAGCGAATTTCAACAGGAAGATGCTTATAATATGAGGCAAAACACACGAAGGAAATTCAAAGTTAACATATCACCAAGTCTTACAGTTTGAATGGTGTCCCCCAGAGTTTATGTGCTAGAAATTTAATCCCCAATGCAACAAAGTTGAGAGGTGGGACCCCGAAGAAGTGATTAGGTCATGAAAGAGTGTCCTCATGAATGCATTAATGTTATCATCATGGAGGGTTTGTTACCACAAGAGTGAGATTGTTACAAAAGCAGGTTTTCCCTCTCACCCTCTTTTACCCATGTTAGGAAGCTGCAAGAAAGTCCTCGCCAGATTCTGACCCCTCGATCTTTGGCTTTCCAGACTCCAAAATTAGTGAGAAATCAATTTACTTTGCTTATAAATTACCCGATCTCTGGTATTCTGTGACAGCACAAAATGAACTAAAACACCAGTGTTATGTACCTGGCCTATATCAAACACTGTGGTAGGCTTTTGCACTTGTATTCACCTTCAAAACAACTCTATAATAGATATCAACAACCCCATATTTTAGATAAGAAATCTGGAGTTTATAAAATCATCCAATATCACAGAACCATTCAGTAACAGCAAATATTCAAAATTGAGCTTTCTGTCAACTCAGGTTGGGGGGTAAAATAGCAAGCCTTTGAGAAAGTATTGATTCAGAGTCATTAAAACTCTATTAAGACCTATATCCCAGTCTCTCTCAGCTCCCAATGTATTCCTCAAACATTCAACAACTAAATAATAGTGATTTGTTTATATTTTTTCTTCCTTACTCCTCAATCTTCTTTCTTTTCTCCCCTGCATTCAGTGAAAATCAAGACCTTGGTCTGAGTCTACTTTTCATTTTAACTGCCTTCCACAGGATGGGTGACTGTAAAATGTAGCATGTAGAAGGGCATATTTTCTGGTCTGGTTCTATTAAGTGGTAACCTGAGATCTCAGAAGCCACTTTTCCCCAGGTGGTCACTAGATCCACCTCACAAAAAAAAAAAAAAGCATGCAATTTCTTATGGTGTCCAAAGGTCCCTATGTGAATGACATCAAAAAGTACTTTCTCAACTCTTGTTTCCTTACTCTTATGATGATTTTTTTTTTAACTACTTGGCTTGTTTGCACAGTATCTAGAGTGCCCTGTGTCATTTATATGTTAATACATTTATGGTCTAAACTTGAACTTAATGATGCCATTAAGAATGTACTTTTTGCTACAACCACATTTTATATTCCCCTAACAAGTTTGAAGTTTAGTTATTCCTAAAGGTTGCATTTATATTAGTCACAATATTTCCGCCGGAAAAAAAATCTTGCAATACAAAGTGTCTGGAGATTACAAAAAATGGTTATAACAAAAAAGATTGGATATTACGTAAAAGGAAAATGTCGGTTTGCAGTAGATTTTTAGTAGTTTCACCATTTCTACACTCGATATTCAAAATATATTCCATTGCTACCATATAATAGATGCAATGATGAGGAGGAGGATGATAAGGGAGGTGAAAATCAGATAAATTACTCCTGAATGCAAGAGAGAGAAAATATCCTTGTCCTAGAATGAGTGTAAAGGTTTAAGAACAGGGAAATCTTCTGTCTTCAGGAGACTATGTTGAAATAATATGCCAGAGCACCACCACTAAGCACCTATTTGTCACACAAGAGATTCATTCTGAAATTAGCAACATTTGCTTTTCTTCAGAAACTTGAAACCAATTCAGAGGTCTGAGTGGAACAATCTAGTAGTAGTTAGTGCATTTGCAGAACGCTCTTAGAAAGGAAAACTAGTATAAGATAAACAGGAATGGATTTGGGAGTTGAACTAACGCAGTCTGTTAAAACCAGTCCACCCAAATGCTCTCTGTGTCCTCTGCAACCCCATGTACCATCTCCAGTAAATATCTTATGTGCCTCAATAGGAGTATGACCCCAGCAGCTGACGTATTGAGCAAAAAACGTTCAAACAAGATGCGCCATGGCTTTGGTAGCGACAGTAACTCCTGCCAGGTCTCAGCTGTGCTAGCACCTTCTCCAGGAGACCATTGCAGTGAGTCAGCTGGTTCTCCATGGTAACCATGTGTGACAGAAAGGTCATGATAAAAAAAATGCAGACATGTCGGAAGAGATGCAACAGGACTCAGTGGAGTGCTCTATGCAGGCGTTGGAGAAATATAACATAGAAAAAGACTGCGGCTCTTATCAAGAAAGAGTTTGACAAGAAGTATAGTCCCACCTGGCATTGCAGCGTGGGAAGGAACTTCGGTAGATATGTGACACATGAAACCAAGCACTTCATCTACTTCTACCTGGGCCAAGTGGCCATCTTCTGTTCAAATCTGGTGAAAAGCATGGACTGTGCCACACGCCCAGTTATCCATCCAAAAACAAAGACTGCAGCCTAATTCCAAACACCAGAGACTGAAATTTTCAGCCTTGCTAAGGGAACACCGCGATCCTTGAACCTTTATTGTGTTTTGTACAGGACATTCTCTGTACTCGTTTGTTGTGGTACTAAAACAATCAGCAAAACTGCTTACATTTGTATTTATTTTCTATTCCTTACTTCTGCCCATTTTTTTTCCCCTCTCAAAATCCATTCCTTTAAAAAATAAATCTGTTGCAGACGTGAAAAAAAAATTCAAACAGATGCAAGGTCTAAATTCTGAGAATATCAACACAAACATAAGATACCCAATGGCCCCCAGACTAATCACTTGTCTCCAGTGGCATCCAAGGCAACCACTTAGCTCCTCCCTAACCCTCATCTCTCATGCCTGCTCTTGTCCGTTAACTTCTGTATCTCCTGCTTTCCTGCCCATGGGTGCAGTTAGGCACAAATCACTGCATCTCATATAGATATCTCCATATAAAAAAATGTGATAAACAATATTTATATTTCACATTGGGCATAGTGGCTCATACCTGTCATCCCAGCACTTTGGGAGGTGAAGGTGAGAGGATTGCCTGAGCCCAGAAGTTTGAGACCAGCCTGGACACTTTGTGAGACCTCGTTTCAACAATAGATCAAAAAATTTAGCCGGGCATGGTAGCACACACCTATAGTTCCAGCTACTTGGAAGGCTGGGGCGGAAGGATCACCCGAGCCCAGCAGGTTGAGGCTGCGGTGGCCATGATCCTGCCACTGCACTCCAGCCTGGGCACAGAGACTCAGATTCAAAATAATAATACTAATAATAATACTTACATTTCATAAATGGTACCTCTAAATATCTAAATATATGTTCATCTGAAAGTATATTTTAGTATTCAAGTCACTTGTTCATAATTATTTCTAATAGACTGAATTTTAAAAGCAGCTAACACCAATCATGTCTTTTCAGGATGTCAGGTATTAATGAAGTCAGCAGCTTGCAAACATTCAGTTTCTTGTTTTTTTTTCTTTCTTAGTTTCTTGGCCACTTTGCCTGTAGAACAATGCCTGGCACAAAGCGAGAGCTGAATAAACACTGGATCAAAAGGAATGTCATAGAGGAAACATTGAATCTGATGATGGATCAGATAGACAGGTATACATTCAAATTTGAACTAATTTACTTTAAGTTTTTCTTAGCTATAAAATGGGAATGATATTTTCTGTTTGGCTCTACCTTGCTCATAGAAATCACCATGTCAATAATAGCAACAGTTTCAGTAGCAGTAATGATATCAGTAGAATTGGCTTCAGTAGCAGGCACAGTAGCAATGACAAGTGGAAATTACATCTACTATAAATTGCACACTGAAATGAATTCATTGATTCATTCTTTCAATTGTACAAAGGACCACATAATTGGCTAGATATGAGAGAGAAGACAAAGTCCTTACCCCAGAGGAGAGACTAGCACAGAGTAGTAGGATAAGTGCTTACACATGAATTTCCCTAAATGTTTTCTCTGTGTTTCTTGTCAGAATGAAATGCTCCACCATAATTATTGGGGAAGGATAACTAACCTCTTTATGTATAATGTATCTCTTTTTCTCGCCATCTAAATTGGGACATTTTTCTTATCTTAGGTAACTTTTACTTCCTCTCTTATTAACCTAGATCCTCTTTTAACAAACCATTCATTGATTCCCTTGCTATGTATCTGGAACTTTTCTAAAGCCTGGATTTCAAAGGTAAAAGAGTCTTTCTTTCAAGCAAAGAAAGTTCCTTATTTCCAGAAAGCAATAAAAAATTCTCTCAAAGGGACCACTTTGAAGGTGGTTGTAAGCTCACTTTGTGAATGAAGTCTCAATATCGAAAGGTAAAGTGCCTAATCTCTAAAACTCACCTTCAAAATGATACAGCAAAAAAAGTATGTACACACACAAAAAAGTATCTATACAAAGCAAATATGGCAAAATGATCACAACAGTTGAATGTTGCAAGTATACATTCACTTCAGTTTTTACATATGTTCAACATACGCTATTATAAAAATTAGAAAGAAAGAAGAAGAAAAGTTTCAATAGAGTCAGCTCCCTCTAGATTGAGGTCTAGCTCCAAAGTCTGGGGTATGAACTGGGGTAAACTGTTAACCTTTCTAGAACTCAGTTTTCTTGTTGCTAAAATGAGGTTTTACATAACAGAATGGGTTATTATGCACATTAAATTAGATAACATGCAAAACACACACCACAGTCCTGATACTTAAAAAGATTAAAATAAATATTACCTACTATTATTTTATTTTTAAGAAATAAGTCTGTGAAATGAAGTAGTATTTGAAATGCAGAGATCTCCAGGCATGGTAGCTCACGCCTATAATCCCAGCACTTTGGGAGGCAGAGGCAAGAGTATTACCTGAGGCCAGGGGTTTGAGACCAGCCTGGGCAATTTGGCAAGACCTTGTCTCTACAATAAATTTAAAAAAAAAAAAAGTTAGCCGGGCATGGTGGTACTTGCCTGTGGTTCCAGCTACTTGGAAGGCTGAGGTGGAAGGGTCGTCTGAGCTCCGCAGATCATGTCTGCCGTAGCCATGAGCATACCATTGCACTCCAGCCTGGGGGACAGTGGGACTCCACCTCAAAAAAAAAAAAAGGAATAAAATACAGAGATCAGGAATGTGGCATTTCCAGGAAAGTGCCAGACTGGATGTCAGGAAAGTCCTTTAGCACAAACTACCTACAATTTTTTTAAATCTTTATTTAACATTTTAGCTTCATGGCTAAACTGATGGGGAAAAATAAGAGAAATCTACATGTACTAGAAAAAAGTAGAAAGTGTGTTTCCAGAGAGGTTGTCAAGCTTTGAAGCAGGCATTGTTCTGAGGGTATATGCCAATTTCTGATGGCTTTGATCCTGACTTTGAGAGGGTCCCAGGACTGTGAGAAACAGGAAACAAAGCTTAGGTCTAATCAGAGATGACTGAATGAAGTTAGGGCTTTCCTAAGGGGGGGAAAAACCACCAGTAAATGATCTAAAGAAATAGCCTATTGGACAAAGGAGATGGGGAAGATTCTTCATCTCTGCCTTACCTCTGAGTGAAGTGAGGCTATGAGTGGAGCCCACATTCACAGGCATTTACAATCGGAAGCTAAATCTCTGTGTATTTCAAAAATCCCAATGTAAAATTATTTAACATTGAACACAAGTTTGGTACTATCTTCTATCACCTTGCAGAAGCAAACACAATCCTATAGGATGGCAGGTACGTTAAACCCGCACTAAAAAAATTCTTGAAGAAAAGATTCCAAGGAACATTAATTCACAATCAAAATTAAAAAATACACAAGCACCAAGATTACATGGACAGAAACCAACAGAAACAACAAACTACAGAATCAAACTCACGAAACAATAAGCTTGTTAAAATAAATTTCATATATTTAAAAAATTTAAAAAGGGATTAAAAGCATGACAGTAAAACAAGATTCTACACAAATGCCCAGACTTTTGAAAGAGCACAAATTTTTACCTATAGAAATGAAAATCTAAATTTAAAATAAAAATTTAGTTATAGATTTAATACCAGATGAGACAACATAAAAATGATTTAATGAACTGAAATATGGATCTGAAGAAGTTACCCAAAATTTGATACAGACAACCAAAGTAGAGATTTTCAGATAAAAAGACCACACACATATACACACACACCATAAAGTACGTGAAAGACAAGCCACATTCTCTAAAGGGATATTTGCAACATCTATAACTGCTAAAAGGATAGTATCCAGAATATATACACAACATCTACAAAATGATAAGAAGAAAAATAACCCTATATAAAAATAATCAAAATAAATTAACAGGAATGTCACAGGAAAGGAACCACAAGTGGCCATTAAACATATGATTAATTATTCTTATTACTTAAGAAAAATCAAAGTAAATCCACAGTGGTACATCATTTTATCCTCATGAGATTGGTAAAAGCATTGGCTAAGATGTAAAACAATAGAAATTTTGAGACATTATTAGTGAGAGCTTAAATTCATACAATTTGGAAAATAATTAGGCATTATCTTGTAAAGTGGAATATATGCATACCTCATGACCTTGCAGTCGTATTTGAGTACACATCTTAGGGAAACTCTTATAGATGCATTCATTAAGAGATACATCTATAAATGTTTATGAGTATTATTTGTAATATAAAAAAAAGCCTAAAAACAACACAATTATACAAGTAGAGCAGAGTGCAAAAGTGATTCGTGTTATATTTATGCAATGGAATACTATATAGCAAAAAAAGCAAATAAACTAAACACATTCATCAATATAGGTGAATCTCAAAAGTTATGTTGAGGGAAGAGCGCTAAACACATATAAGAATATATATAATGTCATTCCATGTATATAAAAGTCTAAAGTAAAAACAAACTAATAATATATTACTTATGAAATTATAATTATTTAGCAAAAGCATTTTTAAAAAACAAGCCATGGCTGGGTGCGGTGACTCACACCTATAATCCCAGCACTTTGGGAGGCTGAGGTGAGAGAATTGCCTGAGCCCATGGGTTCAAGAGCAGCCTGGGCAATTTGGCGAGACCTCATTTCTACAGTAAATAAAAAAATTAGCCAGGCGTGGTGGCGCATGCCTGTAGCTCCAACGACTTGGAAGGCTGAGGCGGAAGGATCACCTGAGTCCAGCAGGTGGAGGCTGCAGTGGCCGGGAGCATGCCACTGCACTCCAGCCTGGGTGACAATTGAAACTCCAACTCAAAAAAAAAAAATTTAAAAATAAAATAAATAAAAATTAAAAGCAAGCCAGAGAGAACATTAACAAAATGGCAGAATGAGAAGCACTCAACTGCCTTTACCACCATGCACACCAATTTAAAAACAATGCATGAATCAATTTCTTTTGTGAGAAATCAAGAAACTAGTTGAGACTAGAGCAAGCTGTAAACTAGAGCCAGAGAAGAAAGAATCAGCAGACACAAAGACAGATTATTTGAAAGTTTTTGGTCAGAAAAGCAAAAGAAAAAAAAGGATGCAGAAAAAGTGGAGAAAGCTTGAGGGACTTAAGGGATGTCATCAAGTGGGCCAATAAGAAGTACAACAATTTCAGAATAAAGAAAAAGAAACAAAAAGTTTATTTAAATAAAACCATGGCTAATAACATTCCAAATCTCAGACAGGAAAATTACATTCAAATCTAGGAAACCTGAGAGATCCCAAATAAGATAAATTTGAAGAAATTCATACCGAAGCATGTCATAATCAAATTGTCAAAAGTCAAACACAAAGAATTTTGAAAGCAGTAAAAAAAGCAACTTATCACATGCATGAGAAACCCCAAAAGAATATCAACAAACTTGTCAGCAGAAACCTTGCAGGCCTTAAGAGAGTGGAATGAGATATTTAAAATGCTGAAAGGAAAAAAACTGCCAATCAAGAGTAGTATATCTGGCAAAACTGCCTTTAAAAATAAAGGGAAGATGAAGACTCTTCTAGACAAACAAAAGCGGAGGGAGTTTATCAGCATCAGACCTGTCTTACAAGAAAGACTGAGGAGAGTTCTTCAGCCTGAAGCACAAGAACACTCTACAGAAACACAATATATCATGAGAAAGTATAAAACACATTGTTAACAGTAAATACATAAACAAATACAGAATACTGTATTACTGTAACCGTGGTGAATAAATTAGTTTTCATTCTAGTATTTGAAGTGATGCGGGACAATTCACCCCAAAACATGCCATTTTGCCACGAGGTCTCTCTGACCTTGAGAGCTTGACTTTGTGACCATGAACTTGACATTGTGACTCTCTCTCAGTCTCCACCACCCAGAGGGCGTGAGTTGTCTGGTTCACATCAGGTGGCGGTCTGAAAAGACTGGGAGTTCAAGACACGTAAGATTTTAAACAGCACAATTTTTGCTCTGTATGTGTCAGTCTTTTAGGGAAGTTTTGTCTTAAAAGGACCCAACACTATGGAGCTTTCATCATTTATCTTGTCTATTACTGAGTGTGAATTTTGGGAATCATAGGTATTGCCTTCTCTATGTCTTCTTCAGGAATACCTCTTGTTTATATGGTAAAATCTGGATAATTACTACCTAGGATTTAAAGAGGCTTTTAGGATTGAGTTACCTCAATCCTAAAAGCCTAAGTGCACTATTGAAAATAAAAAAGATGTTAGAGATCGCTCATTCTAAACAATTGATGTAAACCTTAAATTAACTGGGCTCGGTGGCTCAACCTGTAATCCCAGAGCTTTGGGAGGCTGAGGTGAGTGGATTGCTTGAGCCCGCGGGTTCAAGACCCACCTGGGCAACTTGGCGAGACCTC